>NC_092363.1:16762161-16999904 GCF_030848805.1 Temnothorax longispinosus | reverse complement strand
TGATATAACCAAGCCAGGCGTGATATCATGCATAGGCATGAAACAGACAATTACCACGCAACCGTAAATCCCAGCCGCGTAATACTTAAACGTGCTACATATTTACTGTAATATTTCTAGAAGTTATATATTTAACGCCTCGCATTTTCGTCCACGCTTACATAAATACAAAAAAAATGTAGACCCCGATACTCGCGTGGTTTACTGCAATGAAGAAATCATTAGAGTTTATGTCACTATATTTAAATGATAAAGTACATTTTCTGATTATATTATATACATATTACATCATATTTAGACATTATATAATACAATCCAATATCACATGATCCTCCCTGATATTATTAAATTAAAATTAAAATGAGTGAAACAATAACTATACCTACATACGAAATAATAATAACTGTAACGATAATACGGAAGAGAAAAGACGTGTTAGTTTGATACCTCCGATACTTTTTAGATCGCTCTCATCCAACCCTCAATAAATAAATTTATATGTAACTTGATAGAAAGAACTTTTAAAATCTTATCGGCATCCAAGCCCTTTATCACAAATTTCCGCATATGTGTTTGCGTTAGATAATATAAATATACATCGCCTACGTTAGACTGTATTATTAAAGTCGTCCGCTATAAAACTTTGTTATACGCCAGATCTTGCTAGAAATCGATGAAATGATCATGTAGTAAAACGTGCAGAAGTGCATGTGTGTAACTGAAGTTTCATAGAGAATTATAGGCTGCGCGCAAGTCTTCGTTTCTGATAATTTTGCGTTTTAACGCAGTTAATTCTGCCGCTTTAGAAGCTGATCAATTTGCATTTTGTACATCTCCTTAACGTCCTCGAGGTCCAGTCGCAGTTCCTGATTCTCCTCGACCTTTTCGCCATACATTTGCAGCAACGCGTCGTATCTGGTTTGCGTCTCGTTAAGACTCTCGTTGAGTGCCTGCGCTTCCGCGACGCTGGCACTCAATTCCTCGACCTTCAAAGTTAACGTCGCCAATTCCGAATTCAGTGTATCCCTCTCTGTGTTTCGTCGAGACAATTCCCACTGAAGTTGCTGTATCTCACCTGCGATAGCATGTAAGAATTAGTGAATAGCAACAACCAAGATTAGCAATACCGATAAACACTTACCGTCTCTCTGTTTCAATTGCGCTTGCAAGTTCTCGAAGATCGACGTACTACTCGAGCCCGTTATAATACTTTCGTATGGTATTGGAGGAAATCTGCCAGAGTTATTATCAAATACTGAATCGCTGAACTGAAAAAGCAAATTTTACATTACATACAAAATAATTGTCGACTGTGTGTGTGTGTGATCCCGTAACATTTTTATACATACCCCTGGCCAGGCACTATTTGCACTGCTAACAGATTCTTGTCCTATGCTGAGAGTAGGGCTAAATCGTGATTCCTCATCGGTATTTTGCTGCTGTTCCAATATTGCATTATTTCTTCTCCTTTCTGCATCAGTCGCTGCTTTTTCGACGGCTAATTTATTCTCTAGCGCGTTTATCTCTCTTTTTAATTCCTGCACTTGACTGAAATGTGTCTGCTCGAGAGTGTTTATCGCATCTTGGTGTCTGCAATTTGAATTTTATTATAGATTGAATATTAGCATGCATCGCGAAAAAACGTGTCTACATATTCTAAACACTTACTCTTTGTTCTGCTTTAATAATCTCTCATTTTCTTCTTTTAATGTATCGTACAATTCCTGCAATTTCGACCTTTCTTTCTCTTTTAAGTTGAGCTTCGATTCTAAATGCGATTCTTTGGTTTTCAGATTAATATTCTCTTCTCTCAGAAGACGATCCATCTCGGCTAAATTCTCGATTTTGGACTGCAATTTAATAATTTTCTCCGATAAAACCTTCTCCTGTTTCATGAAGCTATTGGATTTATGTTGTAAGTTTGCTTGCAGTTGTTCTATCTGCCTTAACAGAGGTTTTGTTGCTATCGAGACAGATTCGGATAACTCTTCACTTCTGGCTTCTGAAGCTTCTAATCGCTTAAGTAATTCGTTGTTTTCATGCTTGAAAAACTCTTCCCTTCTATATCATAAAAAAAATAGATACTATTAGAATCAAAATCAGTTACACTACGATTAATAGCGTATTTAATGTAAAATATTCACTTGACGTGAGCTTCCTCGGCTTGACGGTATTTCAATTTCAAATCCTCCACTTGTGCAAACAATTGGCACGATTCAGCCGCATTATCCACGGCTTCTTTTAATTCCTCTTCAGTGGTTAGCAGCTTTTTCTTCGTTTCTGCTAAGTCCCTATTATATAGAATTTTTTTATTAAGTACATAAAGCTCGTTTTACTTTAGAATTAGTTAATGATTCTACACTCACACTTTTGCAGCATCCAAGCTCTTCTTATAGGCCTCCATCTTATTCACTGCATTATCCAATTTTTCTTGTAACGTTAGTATCTCTTTCTCTTGCTTCTTCGTTTTCGCTGTCAGCGTATGAACAGCTTCTATTTGACTGCGCTCGACCTCCTCCTTCGCGTGCAGCGATCGTTTTAATCTCTCCAATTCCGTATTTTGTTCCTCTATTTGCTCTCTAAAAATAAAAGTGAAAATTGCGATAAATTTAATTATTATTTGCTGTCATTTACTTTTGATACAATTAATACAATAAATAAGATATAACTGAATTACTTTTGACTCTTTATCGTTGCATCAGTCTCTTTCTCTTTTATGCGCAGCTTTTTTATGATGTTGCTGTGTTGAAGTTGTTGTTTGCTGAGTTTCTCGCCCTCTTCACGAAGCTCCTTTATGATTTCGTCCTTCTCAGCGTTTATATTCGACATCTCCTGCGACGATAAACGCGATGCTGCTTCTAACTTTAATTGATCTAAATTTTTCCTCAGTTGATCACGCTCCCTTATCGCTTGCTGAAATTTCCTCTCCAGTGCCGACAGACGCTGCGTATATTCATCCGTGATTTGATTAATATTTTGATTTTGCTCCGCGTGTTTTTCAAAATTCTCAAGCTGCCTGTAAAACATATCTGTTTATGATATCTATTATGTGAAGATAGAACGATATTGATACAATCACGGCAATCTTACTTTATTAAATTTGCATTTTGCTCATGTAACTCCATATTTATCCTGCTCACGTCGATTAACTTTGATTCTCTCGCTTCTAAAATCTCTGTCATTTCCTGCACGCGTTTCAATAGCTTTTCAATCTCCATATTCGTTTCGTCCGAACCAATGCTGATTTCGCTTAATTCTCGAGAATGGCCCCGGGTCTTTAAAGTTTTCGTTAGCAAATCACCGCCTTTGCTCAACTGTAATTTCGCCGGACTCTGTCGCGATTGGGTCGAACTCGAATCACCGTTAGGACTGTCGACAAACAATACATTAATTATTGACATTGAACGTTAAGCAGAAACATTTTATTATACTCGTACCTAGATATTATCTCAATATCGCTCGACGTTGTAGTTTCTAATTCGTCTCCGCTCGTATGTCCACTGGCTTGATCAGACCCGATTTTTACCAGATCGGAACGGCTGTGAAAGAAGCAGACGTTTAACAGGAGAACCGTCATATAATTGAACAGTATGTGTGAATTAAATAATACCTTTCTGACGATATTGGTGAATTTTCTCGCGGTACTTCCGCGCAATGGCTCTCCATATCAATTATTTCACTTTTTTCGACCATAGCATCAGCCAGCATGGTCTTCACATAAGAACTGGTAGTCAAAGGTGTCTCGAGGACTTTGGAATCGCTCGTGCACATCAACGTCGCATTATCCTCCGAACTGCTCTCTATCAAGGTACCTTCTCTGCTTGAATCGGTAGATATTAAATATTGATCATTACTACTCTCGATCATCTTTGTTTCATCCATGCTTTCGATTTGACTATCTAGATCCGGTGGCTCTATAGTGGTGCTCATTAATTGAGAAAAGGTAGAAACGTTCTCCGGTTTCTCATTTACTCCTTCCAGATGGTCCAATTTGCGAATCGGTTGTGTGGTAATTGGCTCGAGCGTCAGATGCAAATTGTGTTTTTCCTTCAGCGAGTCAAGACTCAAGTTTAACTTGCTCTCCGTGCAAACTTTTGCCGACGTTTGCCTATCGTCCGGATACGAATCGTGCATCTTTATAGGCATCTTCACGTTCATATCAGTCAATTCCATCTTATTTTTAACCGTGTCCAATTGTTGCAACGGCTCAAGCACCGTCATGACCGTGCCCTCGGAAGCCGAAGTGTAAGAATCCTCGGCCAAGCTCTCGTCCGGTTCGTCCACGTCTGGTATTACCTCGACGCTTTCGGGGGAAGTTTTCGAGCTGTCCGCCGCGTGCGACGAACTTTTATTCGTGTCCAAGCTGGATAACGCGCTCGGTGACGGTGTACTATCAACGCTGTAAGGATACGGACTGACGTTCAACGTTTTTACTTCCTCCATCGGAGATTCGTATGGAGAAATGTCGGATGACGAAGTTTCAAATTGATCTCTACTCGGTGGGTGTAACGTGCCGGTGCAGTCTATGCATGGAGTGGTGCATTCGTCTCCGTCCAGGACAGGCAATGACTCTAAATTCTTTGGCTCTATTGGAGATAGATAAGGGCTGCTGTCGCTCTTCCAGTCTCCCAGGATCTCCACGGAGCTCGGCGACGTTACGAGACTGTCCGGCAGGATCTCGACCGATTCGGAATTCACCTTGATACCGACGACGGAGGGACTTAACGAATTAGTAACGGAATTGAGATCCGACTCCGGTGTGGTGGTGCAATCGGTGTCGGATTGCGAACCAAGTATCTCCAAGCTCTCCAGACTCTTCTTATCGCTCTCGGAGGAAACATTAGGTACTTTATGGAACACATTAGTGGGACTCGATGTACGATTGATATCATTGCTTTCCGATGCTGCCTCGTTGTCGCATTGTCCTTCTTCCTTTTCATCGGTGCTCGTCGTGGAATCACTGTCGGTATTATCCGCCGTTGGTGCATAGTATATTTGTTCCAAGTCCAAACTGGCACTTTTAGTTACAGTCTTATCGGTACTGATAGAAACAACATTGTCCAAAGACGACTGTTCTGACAATACACAAGATTCTGACGCAGTTTTATCATCAGATTCTTTAGACACGCTAAGATTCGTATTTACAGACTCACTGATAGCACTAGACTCTCTCTCATCTTCCTTATGTACAGATTCACTCTTTGCTATCGCGGATTTTGCGTCCTTCGTCGCCAATTTTTCGGGCGCGGAAGTAGAAGACACCATGCTGCGTTGCTGCTCATCCTGACTGGTGGCACTTTGCAAGGACTTGGAATGCTTGACAGTTTTCCATCCATTCCCGTCTACGATCTTTGGTGGCTCGAAGAACGAGCCTGTAAAGCTACCCCAAATACTGCTCGAGTTTTGCTGCAGTTTCTGCGGATTGCCGTCGCGTTTGTTGGCCTCCTGTTCATTCTGCAGCCCCCAGCTCGCGAAAAAATCCGAAGTCTCATCCGTACGCGGCTGAATCTTCGGTTCCTCCTCCTTGATGTCCAAGGCCTTGTCTATGGTCTTCTGCGCTCCCTTCAGAGCGGACTTTGCCAGATTGGCAAATCCCGTGGCATCAAACCAGCTCATGTTTTACGCCTAAGACAAGAGAAACAGTGTGAATTACTTCATACAGGGCTTCACTTTGCTGGATATGGATAAATGCAATGTCGGGAAGGATCGACATTCAGGATGCTCTGCATGACAAGTAAATGACAGTCTCCCTGCGAGACGTATACAGCAAAGTTGAGTATTAAATAAAGTCGCGCGTACTCCTTGAGTCGATATAAATCCTCGGACAGGAAATTGACGTCGCAACTCGCGGTTATTTAGACTGTTGACTCTGAAAAACGTGCGTCGCTACCGCGCCGTTACGTGGCACTTCTTCCTTCCATTCTCCCTCGCGTTACCGCGATTGACGTACATGACATCCTCCGGGGCGACGATCGTGACGGCGCGGCGGTTTCGGGATCGGGGACGGATCCTCCTTTTCTCACTGTTGATCGACCTGCGTGTCGACTGTCAAAATGCATTTAGCAGCCGACATGTTCGTGTCGTGTCGTCGCGGGTCGCGGCCAGTGCTGTCAACCTCCGTTCCTCGCGGCCTCCGCCAGCACCGCGTTTCTCCCCATGCACGTTCCCTTCCTCGTCCTCGATCACCTTCTCCGCCGATCACGTTTCCTCGATCGAGAACGAGAACGCGAAATGCAATGCGTGCGATCGATCGTACTAACACACGCACAACCTAAACTTCACGACGCGAAAACATCGGAATTTAGAGAGTAATCAGACTTGTTTCAACTGCGCTCTCTGCACTTTTTTCACCTTCCTTCTCGCTCTCTCTTTTTCCGCCCTAACCTGCATCCGTTTTATTTTTAACTCATCAAACAACTTTATTTGCAGATCGAAGGCACGTGACTGATAAAAAAAAGTGTCTTCTTTCATTTCGCTCTTTAAATACATCTCGTTTACAAATTTTGCGCTTTTGTCCTCTTTAAAACCTGAGATATGCACACGTTTTATTTCGAACCAGAAAGGTACAGCTGCAGATACAGGATACGGACGAAAATCGAGCAAAAAATGCTAGCCATGAATTGTTAAAAAAAAAAAGGAATATAGACGCTACTAATTTGCTTATCAATTGAATAGGAAGAATGAATCGTGTGACAAAATAAAACGAATACTTGCAATATGCGCGAATAGTACGTCGGATACATTTGATAATTATTTCGCGATAATAGAGCTGAAAGTTCGTTTCCACTTGAGCTCGATTTTTGCCAAAATTGCCGAAATTATATTTGAATTTATTCGCGATGCGCAGATTGACGATACGTGAAATAAAAGCGAGGGGCTTCCGGCGTTATCGCTACCACCGCTGAAGAGCCCCGTTTACCGGGTTCACTTGCAAGTGCTCCAGTGGCGCAATTGGTTAGCGCACGGTACTTATAAAGCAGTTCACGTGAGCAATGCCGGGGTTGTGAGTTCGAGCCTCACCTGGAGCATTATTTTTTTTTTCCTTTGTCCGTCGACATATATGCTAATCAATCTGATTGTTTTGTAATTTCTCGCGTTTAACATTACTTCTATGCAGTCAATTAAATTAATTATTAAATGTGACCGACGCTATACATTTTACGTTAATTTCGGCACGTAATAAGGATAATATCACAATGTAATTAATTATACTATATAATACTCAATGCTCTATTTTAATATTAAAAATTAATGTGATATATTAATTATATTAACATGTACATTTTCAGTAAAAATTTGTTTAAAAATTATATCGTCAAAAAAATCCATCGTTAAAAGATTTCCAATAACTTTGCGACATATAAAAAAAATATAGTCACATAGTGTAATAAACATGTATATTTTTTTAAATGTAATAAATTTTTTAAATATAATATAATTGTATTTAAAAATATATAACATATAATAAAAAATATATGTAGATGTAGAATATATAACGTATATCTTATTGATCTTAAAATATATACATATAAATGGTGTATGCATACATATTCCATCTATTATTATCGATGTAAGATATAGCACCATAAAGCACGCTTGTTTTTTCTTGGGAAAAAAAATACAGCGGCGCATAAAGAGTTAACATGCATATGCATACATAATATCAGCGATGTCGGGCTGGAAATCTGAAAATGGACATCGTGCGACTGTATGCGAGTCACAGAGAAGCCTCCTGACCCAAATTGATCGAGATATAATGGACAGCGTGAGAGGGACGACGACAGATCTCGCCGTTATCGTTATTAATGGCAGTCGCGTTAAAATCGAGGATACACGAACGATGTTTTATGCTAAGTACTTGATCGTCAGCCAAATCACGAAATGCGGTACCTATTAAAATCGCGCGGTGGTCGGTGTTCATCGATGTTTGTCCGCCGGGCGGAACAATGACTACCCAGGATCCGGTTTCGTGAAGGCGTGCGCTTTAAAAGCGCTTTAAAAGCCCACCCGCGACTTCGCCGATTGTCAGTCACACCTCCGCTACTCAATATGTCTCAACCGTGTTATGATCCGCAATACAAAATGTGGTCGACCCACGTAACGATCTCGAAAATTTACGCTTAATTCAAACGTTACGTTAAATAATTTATTTAACTAATTGGCGATCACATTGCAGATATATCGGTGGCTGCTCTTCGTCGGCGCGATATCCTCGGGAAACCTCGCGGGCGGATTCGAGCCTCAGGATGAGGCGGTCTTCGTGAATTTCCATCGCCGATACAACGTCTCGAGGGTGGCGATACTCCACGACAACGGTTATTTACCACCAGCTTCGATTCCGGATTTCTCCCTGCCGGAAGTGATCGATAACAGAGCGCGGAACGTGCCGGTTGCGGTGACGGATGAGACCAGAAACTATCCGAACGCGCTGTATCATCTGCCCGGACGGGATGCCTTGCGAGTCCTCACGCGCAAGGGCCCGCACGACAGGTATCCGGGGAGCGACGGGTCGCAAATACCTCAGCATCATCGTCGACCCACTTTCCCGCAAGGCAAACACCCTCAACAGACTACAACGCAGCCTTCTCCTTCTCCTCCTCCTTTCAGTGAAACACCACCATTGTCCTTAGCGAATAGCGTTAGTATTGAGGAGATGTCCTGTCAGAACACGGGAGACGAATTGTTCTTCAGGTAATGAAATTCGCTTCAACTCTCGATCTTTTACCGCAGCTACGCTAGTCTTTCCCAAACTTTTCAAATCTAAAATGATAAACATTCTCACACTTTGCAATAAGACAAAAGAAAGAAGATTGATATACTTAGCATATCTAAACAATTCTATCGATCATTTAATTTTAATAAGATCATGTTATTTATTCAAACTTGACAATCTATAGTATGTCTATATATGTACGAATAATTTTATATTATGTGTCAATCCATAATCATAGAGCATCCATCAAAGCGCCGAGAAACTCAGCCCCACCGGTGATAGACAACGCGACGGGCGATGTTTGTCGAGCGATAGCGGTCAGGGACTCTTATCGCATTAGTTTCGAAAGGGACCAGGTCTGGGATTGCGGGGTCGTCGATTGTTCCGCGGACGGTAACCAATCGTACTGCCTCGATCTGAGATTCCCCGTGATCCCCGGTCTACGAGTGAGGGAGGACCACAGGGTGACGTTGCGGTGTAAGACCCAGCAGAGGATCGCGTATCACACGAGGCAGATCAGCGTGAAAACTTTGGAAGCGTAAGACGTGTCATTTGTCTCCCGGCAAAGGTAGCAAAAAATAAGCATCTGGCGGCAGACGCCGGGCTATTCAGATATTATGCTCCCTTCAGGAAAGCGAGGAACGTACCGGGCGTGCTGAACGGCGGCGCCGAGAATGCCCTGAATGTGGACGTGGGGCTCTTCAGGAAGACTTACGGCTCGAGAAACATTTTCGACGCGAGGATAAAATCCGGCGGCACGGTCGTTCTCGGCGAGGAGATTCTGCTGCGCGTGTTAGTCAACGGCGACGACAGTAAGCGCATTAGCGCCGAGTAGTACCGTGCACTTTTATTCCTTTAGTAAGACGAATGGTGTGTCTGAAACTCTGACAGCGCGACTTCATGTAACATATGATCTCTGATAATTTCACCCTAAGAGAAGAAAAAAAGATATTTATAAGAAATCAATTATATAATTCTATTAAATTAATAATATAAAATTAATCCCAAGTGGAAAATTGAGATTGCAAAATTAGATCGTTAACTATATAATTATTTATAATTATATTAATCATGTAATCAATTAAATATGAGAATAGACCTGTATTGCGAAAATTGTCTCAATTATACGCGATCTCAATTATCTTAATTTTCATTTATCCCTTCGTATGTTTAAAGGCTGGCGACACTCGAAGATCGGCCAAGTGACGGTGCACTACGTGGAGGAGCGACAGCGGCAGAAAATCGTTAACAGTCTGTGGATCCTCGACAAAGACGGCTGCTTGAATCCGGACGTGCACGAGATTTGTCCTCGGGAGCAATACGCTGTGTCACCGTTGGAGAACTACCTGATTTTCCAGGCGTTCATGTTCGAAGGCATGAAAGAGACCGACGAGATTTTCCTCACCGTGAAGACTACGGCATGTCTGGAATCTGTGGATTGTGTTCTGGATTGTCCCGGCAGTCATGTCAGACGTGCCAGAAGTGTTTCAGATCGAAACAATACCGTCGAGTGGCAGGATGACATAGTCCTTCGAGTGATTCTTCCAAAATACGAGTCACGCGCCTCGCAGAATTATTATTTACCGATTCTGATATCGGCGATCGCGTTACTCGCGCTAATCGCGTCGCTGTGGATCGTCAGAACCTCGCTTCGCCAGAGGCTAGCGAAATCCCGAATAATCTTAAACGCTTAATTTATTTATGCTCCTATGATTGTATATAAGAATCTCAAATTGTATATAGTTGTGTATCGAATAAAAAGTTATTATATATCATGTGGTTATATGAGAGACTTGGGTGAAGATTACGTGTCGACTGATATCGATATCTTGATCTTATGAAACGCGACTCGGCATCTCCCACGCATCCAGTTCGGAGCACAGCTTCAGTCCGACTGCGAACAATGCGAGAGACGCGAATATGCTCTTCACGAACGGATCCCTGCTCAAAGTATAAACCATGCAAGCCAGAGAGCACGTGCATACGTCCTCGAAGTAGCTGAAGCCTTTCGTCAGATAATAATGATCTATGACCCTCTGCCGTGCCTTCAATTTGCGCATAATGCGTTCTGCAATAGGAACGAATCTCGATTTGTGGAATGCAAACTGATATACATATATACGGTTACGGTGTAGACATAGGTAGAGAGAAGGAAAGATCAATACAATACGGGAAATGACAGCACTGAGTATTCCCTTGAAAATAAGCCAACTGCTTGCCTTTCTGCTCCTTTACTACAGGGCATATTTCCTCGCAAGCATCCTCTGCAGGCTCACGCGAGATGATCTGCTCTGTTATTGTCGAGTTCTCGAGAGCTCGTCTTGCAGATACCTCTTCTTCAGCCGGTCGTTCTTCAGGCAATGCGGTCACCGCTTCTCGCTCCTCCGCTGGTCTGACAGGTCTTTCGCGATCGATTCTCTCGTACAAGGTGGCCGCATTCCTGGAAATTTCACGACGCACCGCCTTTGGCTCCTCCGGAATTTCCCTCGCTATTACGGCGGGCAGAGACTCCTGCAATTCCTCGTCGATAAATTTCTCGTAGTCAGTGATGCTCTCCTCCTCCTCGCCATATTCCATGCGCTCCTCTGGCTCGACTAAAATTATCGTTCAAAATTACATCAGACGAAATTCTCTGTAAATTATATCTGCCAATAATTATTCTTAATTACAATCCTCTTCCAGTTCCCGCGACGGTTCCAATTCAATCTTTGTTGTTGGCGCCAGCTTAATTTCGTCTTCGATAATCTCAGGTTCCTCAATCGCAATCGGAACTTCCTGTACGGGTTCCGCTGCAATTTTTTCAAGAACCGAGTCCTCCTCTTCAACGAAATCGACTTTCTCATCATTGCGATCTGCTATCTTTTCTGCCGGAATGACAATTTCTTTCTCGACAGGTTCTTCGTCTAATTTTTCTTCTGTAATTAAATCGATTTTCTCTTCATCCCGATCTACTACCTTTGCTGTCGGAGTGACAGCTTCTTCCTGGACAATTATAGGTTCTTGATCCAATTCTTTTTCTTCAACAAAATCAATTTTCTTTTCATCCCGATCTACTACCTTTGCTGTCGGAGTGACAACTTCTTCCTGGACAATTATAGGTTCTTGATCTAATTCTTTTTCTTCAACAAAATCAATTTCCTTTTCATTGCCATCTATTATTTTTTCTGTTGGAGTGACAGCTTCTTCCGGGATAATTGTGGGTTCTTGGACTAAATCCTCTTCAACAAAATCTATTTTCTTTTCATTGCGATCTACTACCTTTTCTGTTGGAGTGACAATTTCTTCCGGGATGATTGTAGGTTCTTGGACTAAATCCTCTTCAACAAAATCTATTTTCTTTTCATTGCGATCTACTACCTTTTCTGTTGGAGTGACAATTTCTTCCGGGATGATTGCGGGTTCTTCGACTAACTCCTTTTCTTCAACAAAATCGATTTTCTTTTCATCACGATCTATTATCTTTTCTTCCTGGACGATTATAGGTTCTTGGATTAATTTCTCTTTTTCAATTAAATCAATTTTCTCTTCAATGTCATCAGCTATCTTTTCTGCTGGAACGACAGCTGGTTCTTGAATGATTGGAAACTCCTGGGGAACTATGGGTTCTGTTTCGATGTCTTTTACTTCAGGTCGCACATCATGATTGACGGGTACTTTATCAACATATGCTTCCTCGATTACCCGTTCCGGTTCATCTTGTATGTCTCTCGAAATAACACCCGACGGAAGCCGTGGTTCTGCATCGTTCTTCTTCCGCGGGAAAATCCCGTCCGTCACATTAGGCCATTCCCTGACTGTTTTAATTTGTGAAGATTGAAACATTCATAAATGTTTGCAAAATATTAATTTAAATAACATTAAAATCTATTCAAAGGCATTTTATAAAGTGACATACTTGCGGCGCGGAGCTGTTCTCTGACTTTGGGACAAGTTATAGGACATGGTTTTTTTACAGGACATTTAGAATTACAGGACATTTAGAATCTATATATATATAACACTTCGTGCTTCTGTAGATTACATATTTATATATGAGACATATTCATTATTTCACGATTTCGCAAAAATTAGCGAAATGTGATCTAAAAAGTTTTATTACTTATACTTTAACATTATCAATATCTATTTTTTGTTGAGGTTGACAAACAAATTTCATGCAAATTTCATGTATATATGTTTTAAAGCTCGCGATATAATAACTTGCGCCGATTCGTATCTGTATTCGCTTTGTAAATTCATAGACATGCAAACAGAACGATGAATTCATCTGAAAGCGTCCCGGATTACTTAGATAAAAATATATTCCCGACTTTATTAAATGCGATGAAGGAAATGTTATTCGAAGCTGATCGTCGAAATGCGTTAGAAGTATAATGTTACACCAGACAGCGCATGTTTTCAAAGTCAATAAATACAAAAAATATCTTGGGAAAAAATTACTATGCCTTATAGACACATCAGTGTTCCTTCAATGGATTGGATTATCTCGCGGAGATCCTTTGGAACCGAAACTCGCGGCATCCGAGTAGATTGTGCACCTGGCGGGACGTGTTTAATATACCACAGTTTAGGCTATGGCTAAAGTCGCAGTAAGAAGAAAACATATCCCAGTTCCTCTCAGAAATCATTTTATCACATTCTCTTCTAGTCCCAGGCCAATTTATCCGAAATCGTGGCTGTGGACCAAAGAGGAGGCCGCCTCACGCATACAGAGACACGTTCGCGGGTGGCTCGTTAGAAAAAGGACGGACGTTCAGGAGATGCGTCAGTTTTGGAAGGTATATTGGTATAATCAAGGAATTAAAATACGAATAACGGTCTCTCGTATAAATTGTAGGTCATCCGCGCGGAGAAAGCAGATGTTTACGCTCCTGAACTTAATCGCGCGTCCAACGGAGCGGAGCTTTGAAAGTCGGACTGTTTTCTTTTTACGTTTCTAAAGTAATTTATTGCATCACTCCTCGCGGGAATAATTTATAAAGTGTTTATTCTTAACAACTACATACGGACATAAAATATGTAAAACCTCACGAGGCTGCTGTCTTCTCTGGCTTTGGAAAAAGAACGCTAGACTCGTCCACCCTAAAGTTCAGTTCCACCGTCGGGGTTTCACCCTCCTCGACTAGTCTGTAATTCTTAACGCTCCTTCCGTAAAAGTTATATCGTAGGTTTAATTTCGGCTCCGCGGGTGCCACGACGCCTTTCGCCTTCATTTGACGTATTACCAGCTGCGAGAATAGCGGCGGAAGGTCTGTCATCTTAGGGAGGATTCTCATCTCCGGCACCTTCGTGTTATCGAGGTAGAGGTGCTCCTTATCCTTAGGTATCAGCATGTAGTCCGCCTTGTAAGTCGCGCTGTCCAACTGCACCGGCTTCGGGTTCTTCTGGCCACGGAAGACTCTCTCGACCAGCACCATGACCTTGCGATCCGTCTAAAACAATGCAACTGCGTTAGAGAGAGAGCGATACAAACGGAATTTAGACACACGCACATCGTCTCCAGTACTCACGTAGGGTTCCTCGGGCATGGGCATCCCGGCGACCTTCAGTATCTTCATGTAACAGGGCTCGGGATACCTCTGAAAGCGATTCCTTATCACGAGTCTGCCGACGCCGAAGTTCTTCAGGTTTCCCAGGATCTCCCACAAGGGCTTTCCCTTGAAATCCGTCGTGCGACCGATTAACTTTATAGGCATCGTGCGTGGCTGACCGGCGAACGATCGTCGACCTGGATCACCACCTCGGGACTCCCCGCGGATTTCCTCGTCCACCGAATGATTCTGCGCACCGGATCACCGCTCAACTCCTTGTTAACGTTGTCCTCAATTATTCCTGAGACGCGACATCGAGATCAACGTCTATCTTACAAAAACCACGTATATTTCGAACGACAACAGACAAGCGAGACAAGTGTTTTGAAAATCGTACGAGAGGTTATAGACAGATCAGTTACTTTTTACTTTTTGCTTTCGGTGAGAGATGGCGGCACTCATATAGTAATCGACGTAATCGTCTTCGGACGTTCGGACGTTCTCGGACGCGGTCGGCATGCCTCGGTTTCGGAGCTCGGAGCGACGTTCTCGCGGTTCTCGCCGATTCAAATGCGACGATGTCGCGAACGATGCACGCGATTCCGGTCGCGAGAGGTAAGTTGAATGATTTTCCGAGCGATAAAGATGTCCTGAACGGTATCAGAGACATCCGAGAGGCGATATGATCCCTCGGGTGTCCCGCGAAGGCACAAGTATATAGTACATCATATCGTCGCGATGTCCACTCATGGTCGAAAATTTCAAGAATCCGCTTGGAAGCGTCCCAGGTAGCATTAATGTCTAAAAGACATCATAAAGATGTCTTTAAGATGCCAGAAATCTTAAAGATGTCTTTATGATGTCTTTTAGACATTCATTGCTACCTGGGGTACGATCCTTTGAGACGCCAGCCCTTGCAAAATGGCCGAAGTTCGCGTTGGCGTATTTTCTCGCGCAGAATCTTTCTCGTGGTATGTAAAGCGGCTTTGAGAAAACGTCGAGATGTTGCTTGTCGCGTTTAACACGTTTTTGTCGCTCCCCGTTTTCCTTTCGCCCAGTATTTAAACATTTCATTTTTGCGACAAATTCGATTGCAGGTTGCGCGCGCGCACGAGAGAGAGAGAGAGAGTTCTCGGTCGATCGTAATTACGCGGGATGCGTCGACGGAGCAGAGAAGCAGTCGTGGAACACACAGAGGTATACGTGTAAGTTATTTATTAAATCGATAAATATAATATATAAGCTGTTGCAAAGAAAATGCATTACTCGACGATCCGAACGCTCGAATCACACTTCGCGAATTGCGTATTGCCGTATATTAAATTGTCAGCCTCGGTGCGCAAATAGCGCCGAGATCGCACGATCTAGAGACATATAATATGTACAATAAGTTAGGCATTTTTAAATTAAAAAATAAAAAAAAGGAGAACCTATATAGATAAGACACGAATGATCAAACGAATATCTCTTCGCCTCACTTAACAAAATATATCGTATACAAATAAAAATTAACCATTTTAGTGTATAAATATAATACACATAAATATGCCTCTTTCTATATCTACGAAATTATAAATATCGCGAGCCGTCGTTATCAATTTTTGTTTTGTTTAAACAACGGTTGATTTCGAAAAACGAGACCTTGCCAAGTTCTTTCTTCGTATTAAGATTTGGAACTGAATTTTTTCTTTTAGTAATCCACAATCTGACGGATCCAGTCGAGGTAGTGAGAGACGCGAGCGTAGACGCCGGGCACGTTCGGCTGACCGCACCCGATGCCCCAGGAGACGATGCCGGTCAACTGCCAGTGGCCGTGACGCTCGCAGACCATCGGGCCGCCGCCGTCACCCTTGCAGGCGTCCTTGCCCTCCTCGCCGCCGGCGCAGATGAAGCCCGGATGGAGATTGAAGGTAGGTCCCAGCCGCGTCCGCCTCATCTGCTGCTCGCAAACGTGGTTGCTGACGACAGGTACGTCCACTTCCTTTAGGATGTTCTGATACTTGCCGTAATCGCCGAAGGCGTCCTTGCCCCATCCGGTGGTCCAGCATCTGCCATACATTACGATTCATCAGATTTCGATTAAAGCCGCGTTTACGAGCGAGAGTCCGAAAGAGTTTTCGGTCACAATTATTTGACTTTTAATAATAGGAATTTTTTAAACATTTATTGGAATCATGTAACTTATGTATATCAATTTTCCTTGAAATATTATCTGCTGCTCTTTTCCGTGAATTCACGGAGAATAAGAGATAATTGATTTAATGGTATTGCCACGTTTGGTGATACTTTCTAGGTTTATACAAAATTTAAAATTTACAAAATCTTTGAGATATTATTATATTTAAAAAAACGTTATAATGCTATAACGTTTATTAATAATTATAATCCTAAAGATACAGGATCGAGAAACATTTTAGAAATTTCCACGAAAATTTTCCGTCACTGCAACTGTATTGAAATCAATTTTTTCTCTAACAAATCTAGAGAGTTATAAGACTCATCGTCAGACTCAAAATATACTAACTTTGAATTTAGAAGCAATTCTCGTAATATTAAAACATTTTTAAAATAAATTTCTTCGCGACGGTCCGTCGCGTTTTGTAAATGGAAAACGCACCTTGTTCCGGTGAAGTCATCGTGTTTATCCGGCAAACAGGCGGCGCTGATGTGAGGGTTCTTTTCGAAATCGACGTCGTGATCCAGCTTCAGAATGGCAATGTCGTTGGCAAGAGTGCCGGCATAGAACTCGGGGTGCACGAAGACGCTCACAATGTCGCGCTCGATGTAGGGATAGAACTCGACGTCGTGATTCACGTCCCATTCGCCTAATCGTGCGCGAAGATCACGACCGGCGTGGGTCTTGACGCAATGAGCGGCGGTGATGATGTGTCGGGGCGAGATCAAGGTACCTCCGCAAACGTAGACGCTTTCCGTGGTGTCCTTCTTCAGAATAGCCACTTGCCACGGGTATTCACCTGAATTAGGAAAAATTTAATAGAATAATAATATGATTTAACATTTATATGTAATAAAATATTGAAAATTTGATATTAATTGTTACGTATGTGTGAAAAAGATCTCAAATAATATCAAACTGCAATAAAATTACAATATATGAAATTACATATTAAGTATTTAAAACATATGAGAAATTAATGTTTTAAATTTAATATTATAGTAATGTTAAATTCACGATAACAACGACTGATCTACATTCGGAAACGTTTCATTGAACGTTAATTCCCCTTTTCATTAAATGTTTTCATTAAACATACATCAACTTTATAAAACTGCGATCAGATAAACGTTTGCTATTCTTGAAATTATAACAAAAGAGAGAGATATCTTCTTTGTGTCTTTCGACGCGGGTATTTTTCTCTAAAATGTCTCTAATTCAAACTATTGACAGTTGGCTCCTTTTCCAGAAATGCTATCCATTCAGTAAATTACATTAGAAGTCGCGTACCGAATTCAGAGTCACCGTCGACGTAGACCGGGGTCTTGATACGGCCATTGATGCCCTGCGTGTTCCTAACTCCGCATTGACCGGGTCGCGGGCGTGCCCCTATTATGTGCGATTTCTGGCAGCAGACGTGATGAGCACCGCAAGCCGGCGGACGTCCGTATCGTCTCTGCGGATAAAAAGAGATTGGTCAGTTGATCTCGTCACGACGCACCCGCGACAAGTTCTCTACTTATCGTGTTCTCGACTTCTATCTGTGCTATACACCGCCGCTCAGTTTGACAGTCCCGCGTTTCGTAAGTTCGCGGAGTCGGTATCGCCGTGATCGTCGTCCTGAGTCATCCGCCGACGGCCTCAGCCGCTTTACAGCGGCTCTACAACCTCGTTATTACAACGGTTAAGTCTGTTCAGCGGAACGAGCAGACCAACCGACCGTGTCCTTACCTCCGACGCCGTTTCGCTAAACGTCTTCGTGTCGCGTCTCCTTCTGTCCGAGAAGGTAATCTTCCCGCTCCCCTGTCGCTCGTCGCCGGCCAGTCCTTGCGGCGAAGCCTGCGGTAAATCCTTCGACGAGAACTGTCTACCTTTCGTCGTCGACGCGTTTCCCGCGCGAACGTTTCTATAGTAATCATCCCGATAATCATCCGAATAATCGTAGTCATCGTAATCGTCGTTATCGTCCTTGTAGTAGGTGGGATAGTATCCGCCGGGAGGCTTATGGTAGATCGGTTCGTGATGGTGAACATCGTGCGACGGATAAAACGGCGGTCTCGACGGGTAATGATAGATCGGTCTCTCGTGATGCGTGTGATAATGAGGAGCGTAAGTGCCGTAATTTCCGCCGTGATGACCGCCATAATGACCGCCGTAATGACCGCCGTACAGTCCGTATTTCTTGTAAGCCAGGAGGTGGCCTAGTTTGTGAATAAGTCCTGGATTGGGCGTCACGTGAAGGTTCACGTAAGGTTTGACAATCTTCTCGCCGTACTCGTCTTTGGTGACCTGCACCGCCACGAGCGGATTCACGGCGACCGGGCCGAGATTTATGCCCTGTCCGCCGACTAGCCCGTAGCCCGGCGTGTACCCCGGGGTCCCCAGGGGATTACCAGGGTGGGGCGCGATCGGACCGACACCACCGGTCTGCGGTAGGCCGAAACTGACGCCCCAAGTCGGCCTCACGTTCAGTTTCGAGGTGTCCAGATTGCCGGTTCCTACCGTCAGTCTCTGCAACGAGAGAGTCGAACAAATTCACGTGGAGAACCGAGGTCTGTCTCTCTCTCTTTTTCATCCCGATTACTTTTTTTCCGGGAGGATTAGCACGTTGATTATAGCCGAGACTTTCCGTCGCTTTTCCGTCGTATTCGCTCGCGCTTTATTAGAGGCGTTCGTTCGACCCAGATCGCACGAATCCCGATGTCCTCCGCTACGACGGCTTCTAATCTATCGTTTTCTAGTACGGACGTTTAATTGCGTGGTTGCGTGGTCTAGGACGAACCGACTGAATGAACGTGTCAAACTGAGCGATACGTTAAAACAATAGCGTTACATATATGTGCTGCAAGTGGCATGCATTTTCTGGCATTGCACGTCCAATAACTTAATTGAATATACGAGTTGAGCTTCCGATGCGTCGAATAATGTAAATTGATTGATTGATTTTTGATCTAAATTTTAATTTTTTAATTCTAAATTCTAAATATCAAAGTTTGGTAATTTATACATCGATTGTCGCATCGTCCGCTCGAAACTCGCAAGAAAAGCGAGAGAAACAGCCCGTGTCAACTTACTTCTTGTATCTCCTGCTTGTCGTCCTTCTTGGTAACGTGCTTGACATCCCTGCGGTTTCGCTTCGTAACTTCCGCTTTCCCAGCCTCTTCTTCCTCCGTTCGTTCGTTTTTCGTCTGCTCGATCTGCTCGGTCTCGTTCACTCCCTTGGGCACTCTCACGACGTTCATTGTGCCGTTTCCGTCGGTGATCACCACCTCGACAGTTTCAGCCTCGATGTCCTTGTCGAGATTGCGCGGATCGATAGCCAAGTAGAGATCGTCCTTGCGGCCCACGTGATTGATCGTCGCGCATTGATCGTACGGCACGCATACGCAATCCTCGTAAGACGTGGAACCGAAACTACTGTCAGCGCCGTTATTGAACGGATAATCGCCGTCGTAACCACCGTTCCCGAGGAACTGATTATTGCCGCCGAGTTGTCCACCGGAAGCGAACTGTTTGCCGTTCGGCTTCTCGTAAGTGGGATAACGATTGGCATAGCCTTTCGAGGAGGAAATCGACGGGCCGCTGTTGCTCGCGGGTGCTTTGATCTTGAACGCTTTTTTGTAATCCTCGAAATCGTTGATCGTGGCGCCGTAAGTACCGCCGTTTCCGTAACCATAACTGCCGAGACCACCGAACGTGGGAGATGACCCGACTACGGGGTTGGGCGCGATGCCGGCACCCTCTCCGTGATGGTAATGATGATGAACGTGTTGTTGAACGCCCGAGGCACTCGGTTGATGCAAAACCACCTGTTTCTTGTCGATAAACTTGTCCTCGAAATCGGGTTCGATGACGCCTGGGTCGTATATGGGTTTGGAGACGAACGGAGGAGGGAGGCCGGGTTTTTTGTATCCGGGATAGGGCCCGACGAAGCTAGGCGGAGGTCTACCGAACGTCGGTCCGAGTCCAGGATAAATGTTGGGCCCCAACGGGGAACCTCCGAAACTCGGAGGTAATGGCACGGGTTTCGCTGGACCGTAGGGCCGCTTTACAGGTATGGCTGGAAGTGGACGGCCTACCGGCTTGATGGTCACCGGTTGAGCGTAGATAACGTCGAGCGGATGAATGTCGCGGTGAGGAGAATAGTAAGGACGTCGTCCTTCCATGTCTTCGCACTGTATAAGATAATTAATGCATCGTCTTTATAAACGTGAGTCTCGTTATTATTTAATACGTGAAACATAGGTTTTGAGCTTTCAAAAATTTATAAATATGATATTTGTAAATTGATTGAAGAATGAAAGAAATTTGGAACATTAATTATACTCATATTTTAATATTATATTTTTAATATTAGTTGGCGAACGTTAGCTAAATAACTTTGAAACTTCTAAAGCAGAAAAGAAATTGAATTAAAGAATGCTAATTATATCCCTACTGATTAAGAAAATTAATTGGCCTATAAAACTATACTCACGTTCATCAAACCAAGGGAGCAGAGTTTGTCCCTGATGTAAGTACGTGCGATCGTATCATTACCAAGCTGCAAAGCATTTTGTACGTTAGGATCGGAATGGACTTCATCGTACCCCTCGAGATTGCGACCTTGCCGATTAGACACGAGAATATTGTCGATCACAGAATCAATCTATAATTGAATATACAAACATATTCATAAATCTCTATAAATTGTTATATTTTCTTTAAAGTTCTCGTTTTTTAACTCAATGTATATATAAGATATTACTTTATCAAAATTTATATATTTCTGATTTTAATTATATTTATAATGTTTAAATATTTTGTGATGACGATAAAATCCGTACCGGTTGCTTGCCAACGACATCGGCCACTCCGCTGGCGCCCGATTGAATATTCGCGTTATAAAACGATTGTTGCGACTCTTTCTGTTGCGATGCAGAGGCATCGAACGTGACGGGACGATACTTGTCTTCTTCTCCGTTCGACGCTTGGATCGAGTCTTGGGTTTTCCACGGCTGCCATTGTTGTTCCGAAGAGTCACTCGGCGTCTCGTACACTTGAGTACCAAATATTTGCCTCGCTATTGCCAAGCAAGCTATCAGGATGAATTGCGTCTTCATCCTGTAACAGAAAACAA
The DNA here is from genome assembly GCF_030848805.1 of Temnothorax longispinosus. Classification (NCBI taxonomy): domain Eukaryota; kingdom Metazoa; phylum Arthropoda; class Insecta; order Hymenoptera; family Formicidae; genus Temnothorax; species Temnothorax longispinosus. The sequence goes on along the minus strand of NC_092363.1, from coordinate 16,978,365 downwards.
AAGGGTTAGTTTTATGTCTATCTTCTTAACCAAGAAATAATCTTGTTTTTTTTTTATTACACTTTACTTTTAATGATTTTATTATAATTCATCATTTTGAACAAATTGCTATTTAATATATTATTAGATTTATTTTTTGATACACGATCATATCATTATCTGTTATGTATTTCAATTTAATGTAATGTAATTATTTTATTTCGTTACTTTTCTTTCTACTGTTTTCACTTTATTATTTTAATTTAATCTTTGACGCAAAGCGCCTGATGATTTTCTTTTCAATCGATCTCTCGCGAGTATCTCTCGACAATTTCTCCGTGAGTACCGAGCGTAGATCCACGTGAAAGTGCATCTCGCCTTTCTCCGTTCGTTTCATTGTTCGCGACGACTGCGGAACACAGCTACTTCAAACCGAAATCGGGTCAAAATCGTGGATACGTATTTGACCTCAGTGTCAGTATAATTATACATTCAATTCTACTCTAAAGTCTCTCGGTATCTTTTGATTGCTCGAGAAAGCAAAAAGTCTTTATTGCTTACCGGAGTAACATTCTTACTCATCCAAGTGTAGATACCGGTTTCCGGTAACGGTACCGGGGACTAAGGTTGTCTTGCACGAAGACGCATACAGGCGTGTAATTAAACTGAGAAGGGACCAACGAAAGCGAGAGGAAGTTGGGTGAAAGTCGTTTGGCCGGTTCATATAACGTGACGTCTCTTGCCGAGTACATCTTCTCGTATTATTTTACTTTACACTTTCCGAAATCACTTTGTCAACAGGGGGAAAGCAATTGCGTAACGAATGCGGTATGACGTCCACTCTCGGGCGGGATGATTTAAATTTCAAATTGGGTGAAGTGTTTTCATATACGATCTAACGTTTGCGATGGAGCATTTTTTAAAGCGATTATTAATATGCGAGCTTCAGACTAGAGTTGCTACATTTGGCAAAAGTCTACATAACACGTCACGGCGCGTATTTCATTTACCGCCTACGACAGTGAAAGTGGTTACGTGTCGCGAACGTGCAAATAATTTCAATATTTTACTTTCCACTTGCCTTGACATCTCATTATACCGCGAATTCGTATTGGCACTTTATGACATTCATGTATCGTGGCTTCCTTTATGATGTCCAAGTTGCGAGTAACGCGACCGGCTTTATATATTCCCTTTAACCGCATCCTCCAATGACTCGCGCTTCTCACGATAAATCAATTATCTCGAAGTAGGCCGGCAATAGAAAAACAACTAAGTCGTCCTACATCATTCGACTCATTAAAAATTTTATGGCTATTCTAAATCTAGAATTTTTATTACTCTAAGTTAAATCGTCGAATTCGCTTCTTTTATTTTTCGGGGCTCGCATTTAAAAATATAAACAAAATCTACAAAGTGCAAGAAGAAGAAATACTTAAATTTTCAAGTAAAATGTCTGAAAGTTTCGTATTAGTCCTGCTTTAAAAAACCAAGTCAAATAAAAGTTGATCACCGATAGCTCCCTCTTCGTAGCAGAATGTAGGGTAACTCGTCCTTAGCATACAATAGTGGGTCAGATATGCTTGACAAATCCGCGGAATCTGAATAGGGACGATGCGAAGGCGGTATTTAAAGAGGAGAAAGTTTTTATAGATATATATTCCGTGATATATAGCGACACACGTAGGCGAACGCTTTTCACTCCTAATTTCGATAAAGTATTTTGCATTTTATGAAATGTCTGTGCGCGTTTAAAAAATATATTGGAAAAATCTCAATTCTCCAATTATTAAACAAATAGCGATGAGCGTATGCAAATGTTATGTTGTCTCGGTCAATCGGTAATCGATAAAAACATTCCTTGCCACGATCGCTGCGCATCGACGAAAAATATTTTTTTTTCTGAAAAATAGACACTTCTGAATTAGACAACAACTTACTCTGTAATTAAACATGAGATTCCATATCCATTTTCGCGATTTACATTTGGTTTATAATTTAAAGCACGTCATCGCTATTTCGAAAATATTTGACTATTTACTGAAAGGATCATCTGCATAATTACTTCCACTGTTATATCCCGATTTTGCCTCTGTTAATTGATTCATTCATTCATTTTGTATAGCTAACAAAAGTTCAAATTTAGAATTCGAACTCGGCGCGCACGGTGAATTCTATTATTTATTAATATCTTTTCTCTAATATTACATATAGATACTTTTGCAATTGTTAATTATATTTTCGTACAGATTTAAAATGTTTTTAAAATAAAATTACACCACTGTAGCAACAAAACAATCTCTTATATTTTTGATAAAAAATATAAAAAAATTGTTGATTGTTAGTTGTTTAAAAAATACATACCTGACCGTTGTCTCCAGATGCACCCGCGATAAACTGATTTTCTCGGTCCGCGACCGCGTCTTATACTCGGACTCTCGCTCTCTAACCGAACACTTTCTCCCTGCACGACGCCGCAGTCTAGTGCTTTTACCGAAGTCGTCACGAATCTTATATACAAGCCGTCCCTTTCGGGGATGCTGGGCCCGTCGCGTGAACCACCGGTGGGGTAGATCCGTGAGTCATTCGACGACAGGCGGACATCCGTCTTCGTGACGCTTCTTCTGGCAGACCGTAAAAACAAAGCTAATCTAAAAAAGGTGTGTAACTCGAACAACGTATCTCAAGTGTGTCAGACTCATCTTCGTCGCATGAATATGAAAAGGCGTCACATTTCTACGCCGTTTTTACGCTCTTACTACAGGACTTACTAAGTGACGTCCTGTTTTCCGTTTCACGTACATTGGGAAACGATATACTTATCGGATATACACATAGAAAATTATATACTTTACATTATACTTGCTGTTTTCTCTCGATAACATTCGGAATATTTATTTTATCGGAAACAAAGAATACAGTGAACTTCAATACGGTACAATTGAAATTTAAATACCGGCTTCGGGAGAAATTTACACTGAATAATCCATTAATCCTGCACTGTGAAAGAATAACAATGGTATATTTAATATGATTTCTGTTAAACACATATCTTAATTCAACATTTGCAGTATTTGATTAAAAATTTTCATTAATTCTTGGTAACAAGGTCTGGCGCACTAAATTATTTAGACTTATTGTTAGACAAATTAATACTTGATTGCTTCACGGCTGATTACGACGATTCATTGTATTAAAAACCTTTTAATGTTTATAATAGCAAAATATATAACAAGAATCGAGTGAGGATATTTTTAATCATTATATAGCGCGCTACCTTCGCGCTATAATTAAAAATAAAACAATTAAAAGCATTAAAGTTCCAATATTCTCTATATACGAATTTAATTTAAGTTGCTTTCTTCGAAAACAAAGAAGCGACCGCGAGTGTGAAATCCCATCAAGCACGAAGAGGTCGACTCGCATGGTCTTTCGTGAAATTAGTTTGCCACACAGTTCCTGGAGAACACCGAATGGGTTTTTCTGGTATATCTGACGTTATGCAAGAGACAGGAACATGTACAAATACTACAAATGTAGAACCGTTGTCTGCCATTTAATTTATTATTTGATGAATGAATTATGCTTTACATAATTATATCCTTTACGTCATTTTGAGGTTTTCGTCAATAAGATTGCGTAAAAATTACCGGGTCGTCACGCCGAGGTTACCTCGCACGTAGATAATAAATTTATCTAGGATTCGATTAGAGGAAACTTTGATGTTGGTGTTGCAACCGTATACTCCGAAGACGATCTATAAATTCACAGTCCTTAGCCTAAATTGTTTTCACGGTGATCCGCGTCATGACATTAATTTTAATATCAATTCCTCTAGTCGAATTCGTAGTAGTAGAATCGTGTTGTCCGCAATTGTGCAAGAAGAGTCTTCGCCCAGTCTCTCATGCCGCCATCTCCCGAAATAAAACCGTTACAACCGAGAAAATGTACCGATACGGGTACTTTCTTCTCACGGTCACGAGGTGCATCGACCTTGACTTCTTGGATCATTGGGCTCGATATAAAATAGTGATTTTCACTCTCGATCGCGATAGAAAGTGAAGAGACGTGCTTCGACGAGCGACGCCTCCGTCTAGCTGCGAGAAAACGATCATCGTATTACGCCCATCAATCAGAACGCGACTATTATAGGTAGCATTAGAAAAAGAAGCTGTTATTAGATTGCTTAAACGCAAGAGTTAGCTGTATTCCGTAAATAATTAGGCTCTCGGGTCAAGATCCGGGAGAAAGTACTCGCGGGTATATTCTAAGGGCCGTCGTGTCAATGAACCTTTTCCGTTTTTTTTACCATTTCGGGTCTCGCGGGAGTTTTTTCGTCCGATTGAATCCCGTAGTTCCTCACCGCGAGGAAGTTATGCGATTCCGCAATTTTGGAAGAATTTTCACGTGAAAATTTTCAATTTTCACCGTTTCGGCTGCCAGAGGGTGAATTACTCAAATTCAGACCGGGATCCTCAAAGCGTTCTGCTTTTTCTTTCATGTCACGTATCGGTGATCACAACGGCGATCACAAAACGCTGTCGATTTCCTTTCACAGGCCACGCACTGCGTCATTACGTAACAGGGATTTTCCGCGGCCTTTCGTAACACTGGGAATTTCGCGTGTCGCGGATCGCGCCGCGTTAATAAACCGCGCGTGAATTGTCTTGACCCAATTCCATAGATATCCTTCTACGTTTTCTGCGCCGGAATGCAAATAAGTAGATGAGATGCGGCGAATAACGCGGACAATAACTTCACGTGCGGACAATAATTTCGCGCTCGAGCGTATTAAGATTCGCTCCAAAATGCATCTAATATTATAACGCAAAATTATATGAATTTTTTAAAGGAGAGAAGTAAGCTCTTGATAATCTATTCTGTGCGAGGGAGGAACGATAAAGAGGATCAGCTATGATTACGTAATTTCTTTGAAGTTGTCGGAGGAATAAAAGGCGGAGGCGGAGGATAAAGGTTTAGAAAATAAAACTCGTCGACTTTCACCAAGTTCTTTTTTTTTTCGTGGATGAGGTTACACGACAGATGATGATTATCGATGAGGAGACAAGCTGCGCGCTGCTACGCATATACTTCCACACGGGCTTTACTGAGGTCGACGGCTACCGGTCTGATGATTTTTGCGGTCAGTAGGTAATATGGTACCCATGTTGCTCGATCGAGTAACTCGACGGGATCTCCGCGATCGGTGCAGAATAATAAGCGTACGGTGATACCTAGTAATAACCAGAAACAAAATAAAAAAATCGTATCTCGATTTTTCAACACAATTTGATCACGGAAAACGATAAGCCTTGAAATATAAAAAAGAAAAGAAGAAAAAGTGTTTCGTAGATTCCGCAAAATCTAAGATTCTTTAAATGTAAGCTCGCAAACGCTCGATTCTTGAATTGAAGCTATCGGCGACCCGCCCCTTGTTGGGTGGATAGTTCAGCTACTTTCGGAAATCGAACGTCTTTGCGAGACGCGTGAGTCGATTCTCGAATTCCGAACGCCAAGATCTGGCACTTGGATTTTCTTACCTGCGGGAGAACAGGCGCGGCATAGGCGATACGGGAAATCGGCGCGATCACCGGGGTGGCGATCGGCGCGATCGGTGCGACCAGCGGCGTGAGCTTGGCGGTTGACGCCGGGGTCTTCAGCTCGGAGATGAGGGTGAGCGGTTTGGGTGCCGGCGCTGGCGCGGACCACGCCAGACCGACGAGAGTGGCGAGCAGGATCTGCAAGTAATCGTCGTGAAGGGAAAAGCTCGCTTCTTATTTAAATTGGAAAACTTCGGCGCGGGGGCACGTCGGCGAATATAAGTAACCGTTGAACCGCGCGAAGTAAATGAGTCTACGTGAGGCAAATATCGTCGTGGGAAGGCACTCGCCCTCGCGGTGGTGAACGAGAGCGTTCAACTTCCGAAATTGCGACAATTCGGAGACAATGGAAACCGCGATGGAGCATAATCGCGCGAAAATTACGATTACGAATGTTTGCTACGATTTTTAATCCGTTTGAAATTAATCGCGGATGCAGCACTTTGCGTTTATGTACTTACGAATCGCAGCATGACGGCTTCGGGCAAGGATATTCTGCGCGGATGCACTCGGGTACGATACTTCGTGTAAGTGCCCGTGCCAGCCTGGTCTCCTCGTACTTATAGAAGTCTCGAGGGATACCGTAAAAAGTAGACCCGTCCGGCACTACAAAAGTTCCTAACTGCCGTACCACCGCATTCCTCCCTGGTCTCAGGGACGGGCAAAGCCTGTAGTTGCAACGACGATGCATCCTAGCATCAGGATGCACTAACGTCTACATTACATTCTACTCCTATATATTAACTATAATTTATGGTTACATTTATGACACATTTATAACACAGATGGAAAACGAGAACTAAATTAATGGGACTCAGAAATAATTAATATACCCGAGGCTAAATTTTTTGCAAGAATCTTTCTACCTAATTTTTTACATTTTCAAGTGATTGCTTTGAAGCAGAAGATATAAGGGAAGATTAATGTGAATCTTTGTGGATAAAAGAAATATATATTGCGACGAGTAAGTTGCAGCGGCAGAAAGAATACTGTTTATATTATTCAGGAAAATACTTAATAATCTAAATCTTACAGGTATAATACAATATTCTCTTAACAAAAATTAAAGTACAGATTTCTTTCCGTTCGCATTACGTTTCGTTAAATATATACAGCCGGTAAAACGCGCACGACAGAGCACTACATCGATAAGAATAATGTCTCGTCCCGAGGAACGTCGTTTCTTCCATTACCTCCCATTTCTATTTCTTTCTATTTCGAGAAACAATCCTGGCGCAAGAGCCCTTCGACTTCACATTTTTCAATTATCGATCCGCGTCCCTTGGACGCAGCACGTACGTTTTCGCTGCAATTCTCCTGTCGGTATTTTCTTCGGCGAATGTGCACGTATACATTCCCGGTGTCCGTGTGGGACGGGCGTGATTTAAGAAAGGGAGACGCGAGAGAGAAGGTTCGATAGGCCAGCGCGACTCGGCTACGTCGCATCTCTTCGGATATACAAGCGCGATCCGACCGATGCTTTACAACGCCATACGACGTACCGTATAAACCAGGGATACCGAAGCCATTAGCAATACTCGCAGTTCATTCACCCGAGACCTTGAAGATCCAAGCATGCATATACCTTCGAAGGCAATCGCGCGCATCGGACAATTTATATCGAGGTACAGATATCGTATCACTGATCGAGCTGCTAACTTGTTGACGGGACGATGCAGGGCTGCATAATTTGCGAATGCGAATCTCAAGGAAATATTAGAAATAAAAATATATTGAATAAAATGCAGAACAATATTGTATAGGTAACAATTAGTTTGGATACAGGAGGGAATAACTTTTGCAGGATGACTTGAATGCCACCTCACTTTTTCGAGTATGTTAAAATATACATGTATGCGTCTAGACATGAAAATGCGTGATGAAAATTTATTGAGGAATTTTTACATCGAATCGAGTACGTCCAATACAATGTTTTTTTTTTTTATATACAAATGTTGACAAACATGATTGACCGGCCTCTTTCCCAGGCCAAAGACTGCCAGTTTCGACCCGTTTGTCGAGTCACGCGAACGACATGGTTCTCGAACTTGGGATAATTCTTGATCTATGAGAACAATGTCGCCGCGAAAATGGCTGATTCTGAGAATGATTTCGAGTGAGCGATAGTGGTTTTCCGACTGCGAGTAAAAACTGATATAAAAGATGATCCTTTAACCCTAACGAGCACAATGTAGATCGACAGTAGATCTTTTTTAAATTTATAAAGCTAATACGAAATAGAAGAATTTATATTTTTCATTCAAAGATTTAATTTTGTTTTAATGAAATATTGTCAATTGAGATCGCGTTCGATTTCGTGATTTGATTTTAATATCAATACAATCCCGCAATATTCCACGTGAGAAAACTCGTAGATATTGTTCTGTAAATCCACGCGTGCTCCTTAGAGTTACCTCCTATGTTCGATACTTCGCCCGGTGATTACTACACGTGATGAACGGTATGCCCGTAACTGGACACGGTCTTTTCGGCGACTAGCTGATGAGGGTACGCCGGCGAATAATAGATCGGCGTCGCGTACGGTATTACATCGCGAGCGGTGATCGCAGGTATCGCGACGTGCGACTCGACGGCCAGGGGTTTCGCCAGCGCGATTAACGGACGCGCGTCGTGGATCACTTGGTGTCCGTGGGCCTCGATCGTTTTCTCGGCGACCAGGGAAGCCTTCGCCACCGGCTGCACGATCTCGGCGACCGGTTGCTGCAGCAGCGCGACGTCCGCGTATCTCAGCCCTGCAGGTGAAATCGCGGCCACCAGCTGCGACGATGGGTGCACCACGTTGCTGCCGTGCGCCTCGACCACCTTCTCGGAAACGAGCTTGCCGACAACGGGCGTGAGAATGGTTCCACATTGCACCGTGGCGATGCTCGCCAAGACGGAAATAACCACCTGCGAAAAGAGAACGTTTGTCGCGGATATGAAACCTCCGGATGATCTCGGGAAGAATAGGACGCCGGCGGCGTCGATATTTTCTCTCTCTAACAGTCTTTACATTCTCAGTAGATCGGGAAATTGGATGTTCTGTTGTCAAAGTGTGCTCGGAATAATGATTGCCAGCTCGATTGGATTTAATCCGTTAATGCTCATATAAATTCATTATTATATATATAATAATGAATAAAATGAGTAAATGAGCATTAACGGTTAAATCCAATCCGAATTGGCACTTGTTATCCGATTTATATCTGGAAATCGTTGGGGCAATTAATTAAAAATAATTAAACAAATATGTATATAAATTAATATATATAATAAACATATACATATGTACATATATGTGTTTCATTATTTTCAATTAATTGCTTCGACAATTGCCAATTGTTTGATATTTTGATATTCAGAGGGAATAGATTTTTCGTTTTAGTCGCTAAATAGTGCTATAAGTTAAGAAACGTCGATCTTACCAGCCTAAACATGACGATAGGTTTTCAGTACTTTTGGATCAGAACCTGGGACTGATCTGCACGCACGCGGATCTACGCATGCTTATATAGGAGAGCGTTTCCGTGATCTTCGAGAGACCTTCAAGGTCCGTGCAATAAGAATTCAACGCCCTGCCAGTCTATAGGATATGTCGAGAAATATTCAATGCGCCGAAGGCACGTTCTTGTTTGAAAATATGTACGTGTGTAAAATACATTCCTGTGAACGTATTTCTTGTTGGCGTAAAATATTAAGGATCATCGGGAGGGGCCGACAGGTATTCCCTTGAACTCTGAAAATTTTGTTTTAGGAGAACGTCTTTTTCATTTTGAAGGACTTTCTTGTTCAACAAGTAGAACTTATAAATATAAATTAAAAGTTAAATATGTATATTAAACGGAAATAACTCGAAGGTTAAGACATGAATATTATCGGTCACGAGATCAAAATTGTGAAACAGATTAGCGGTGTTACAAAAATCGAGGGTGATGAAACATATATGGATTACGTTTTTGTCGGCTGTTGGTTCTGAACGCGTTAAGCTTTTTGTCACCGCCGTGAACTTGTGGGGTACACTTGACGATCGAACAAAGAGGCTTCGCGCGATCTTGAGACTTTACTTTTACTCCTCGCCTCCTGGTAACAATAAGCACATCACGCCATGAAAGCAAGGAGGAGCGGTACTCCTCGGAGGGACGTAACAAAAAGCACTCGAGCGTAAAATCACGGCCGAAAACGCGCTTAATCTTAATGATCTCATTTATCAATTTTTACTTGAGTGTATGGCACTAAGGACGGCGATTTCAACAAAAGATAATGTCGCAGTTGAAAAATGAAAGTAATCGAAGTAAGATTAATCAACTTTTCTTAAGTCATCAGTGAATTGCTTAAAAAAAAAACAACTTATGATTCTGTTAAGATAAAATAAGCCTTTGTAAAGTAATTTCTAAATATTTGTCTCTCCTCCTCAATCCAGACCCACATTCATAAAGATACCATTTTCAGGACAAAATTATATCTTATATTTTCTGACATAGAATGCTTCAGTTTTTTTTTTAATTTAACACGTTCGATACGTATACAGCAACACCCGTACGTACAGACGCTGTCTACAGTTTTCCTCCGCGAAACCGTAGGTGCGATATTGAATAATTCGCCAAACTCCCCTCTCCTTCTCACGGGGACTTTTTTAAAGCTCCCATAAAGAATTTAGCAAGTTAGGTTCGTGAAAAGTGCACGAGTGCGGGTTTGTATGTTCCCTGTAAATATATTCAATACGTGACCCGACGGCGCGCGGCAAAGTTTCGCTTCGCGAATGCCTAGACCTAGACGGTGAACGGCGGGGGGCCAAAGCCGAAACTCAAACAACCGTTGATCGCCAAGTCGGTAAACAGTTTTCATCGAGTCGTTCCAAATCCTATTTTGCGAAAATCCTTACGTAAACCGATAGGTAGGTGGACGTACTCGATGCGGGCGTGGCGCTCGCGTTACGTGCTGAAATAAAAAATAAAATTATAAGGCGAGATCACTCCGCGATCGCGACGTTGTTTGCCGATCGCCCGTGCGAGAAGAAAGCTCGAATTCTCTAGCATCGTGCGAGGAAAAATCTGCGATCCTCGATAAGCTTCCGGTGGTACGTGATACGGAAGAATTAGCCCTTTAGGCGCCGTGAAGACCCAATGAGGTAGAATTCGATAACCGCTCACTATCAGTTCGACAATAACATGTTATATCATTCGCTGAAACTATTCTAAGGTGTTCTAATACGTACGAGCAGTAAAAGAGAACTCAGAGACTACGATATTAAACCTGAAATATAAAGTTAAGCTGCGAAATAGCAAGTTTCGAGTATAACTGAAAAGGTATCAATAAGAACTGAACACACAGCACATTTATTTAAAGGCAGAAATGGCAACTTTATTGATTAATCGTAGCGATCGGTCGTTCGACCGTGCGGACAGGCCGATACAAGTTCAGTCAGGGTGCCTGGTTGATCGATGGTTCAGTCGATTCGGTCGATCGTTCTGATGAATCGTCACGCGTCCGGATGGATGACAAAGGACATTTTTCTTCATTGTCGTGACGTGTTGATAGTCTGAGACGGGCGAGAGGTGGTTAATTGTGTTGAGTGGTTCTTCCTTTTAATGAAGAGCGAGGACGGGGGCATGGGCGGCGTAGGCGAGTGGTGCATGGGCGACGACGGGAGCGGCGGCGACGACCGGCGCGGCCTTCAGGATCGGCGCGCTGTAGGCAACCGGGGCGCTGTAGGCGACCGGAGCGGCCACGAGCGGGCTCTTCACGGACACCTTGTAGGTGTTGGCGTAGCTGGTGGCGACCGGGAGGGTGTGGGCGACCGCGACCGCGGGTGCCGCCGCGACGACCGGCGCCGCGTGAAGGGCGGGCGCCGCCAGGTAGCCGGGCGCAGCTGAGACGCAAGCCAGCAGGGCGAAGAGAGCGACGATCTTCTTGTACATGGTAGCTGAGGTTCGTTGCTTCGTACTTCGGCAGAGCACTGAAGAGCGAGTGGTGTCTGAACGCGGCGTCTAGGACCCCTTATATTCGTCGGGACTGACCTCTCCCACCTCTCACTGGCCACCCGGTCCCCGGTCCCGGCCACAGATTCCTGTTGCCTTCCTCACGTCACTCGTCGGCTCGTATCGCGATTACTCGTTCTTTTATTTTTTTTTGCGCCGGCCACTTGTTGGAGGAGCACTGCCAAGGACTGCCTGATCGCTCGTGGCCTTAACGCGCGGGCCCTTCACCGCGTCGTATTTCGTACCCTCGTGTGCGATGTAGCCTCGACGGGAACGAAATTGTCGATCATCGTTTTGTTTCTCCGAGAAGGACACGGGAAATACTCGAAAGGGCGACCGTGATTATCGATGGCCTTATCTCCGGGCTCTCTTTGTTTGCGCATACATGGATGCCTGGATGGAGAGGTTCAATGACATAGCCTCGACTATCGATCATCAAACTCTCGACAGTATAGCCGCGTCCGGAACAATCACGCGTAATTATCAAGCGATTTATGTATACATATTAGCTTTCGGGCCGGCGGACCCAAAATACGAGCTCGAATCGCCTCGGGCAACAACGTTTAAAAGCGACGTTTAAAAGCGGCTTGTCACTTCCTCGATTAATTCTTGACGCACAGGCAGACGTGACAATAACAGTCGCTTAATTGATGACGTCAGTTAGAGAACGCACGGACAATTTTATTATCGAATTTTGCTTTCTTGTCATTGTAATTTATTTTATCCGAGATGCGCCTCGTTAACAATATTTAAACAATTAAAATACGTGTCAAGCGTTAGACCGACGGGGTCTGAGTTAAAATTGTTCGCGCAAAGGATGCTTCCAGGTTGTTTGTCCTGACTTTGGTCGTTTAGAAGGCAACGCTTCTCTTCCTCTTTGTACTTTACTCCATTTTAATGCTTATGAATTGTAACAATTTACGAGCCGGGTCGCCTTGCTCGCGGGTCTTTCTCTCGACGGTCAGGCGGTTTTATATTTCACAAAACACGCATACGTTGTTCTAACAAACTTATGCACAACAACTTGTACGCATAACTTTTTTTCACAAAGTTTTTTCAAAACTCGTCCGTCTAAAAAGTTTTTAAAAACTTTCAACTTCGGTGTCTGTAGTTATTTAGGAATAATCCGCGAAAAATTAACTTTTTTCTCAATTAGATAATTGAGAAGGAAGTTTTTCTCTAGTAATTTCAATTTATTTGTAAATTAAATTTATATTTCTATTAAGCTTATAGATATATTTTAACCTTTTTCTCGCTACAAAATATTCTCTTTCAGAAGCTCTCTTTTCGTTAGAAAATTTCTTTTCTTTATTTTTAGATTTTTTTATTTTAACTTTTATATTTATATTTGATTCAATAAATCGAATTAATTATCGAGTAACGCGAAAATTGAATGATGGTTACGCCCACGATGTCTAAAGCCGATGAGTAGTCGCAAACCAGGATCAGTGGGAGACAGGTTCGGGGGAGAGACATTGTGACACGAGTCGCGAAAGTAGATGCTCGACTTACACAATTTCGCACGACGCGCTCCGCATACGACGACGTGTAATATTAGCACGCGTGCCAGCGTGTGTGTGTGTGCGTGTCCGTGTCCTTTTCTCTGCCCCGTTCCCTTCGTTCCTTGCGCAATCACGCATCGACAATGACAATGCGTGACAGCTCGCACTGACGAAAATCGCAGCAACCGGTCAGACGTGCGTAACGTCGGCTACCGACCGCCGCGCTTCTCTACGCAACGGCGTGTGTGCGTGTGGAATAAAATATTATGCGTCTTTACGCAAGATGCATCCGCCGTCCTCTTTCTGTCCTCGTTGTTAATTGGCAAATTACAACGAGTATCGCTGTAGCATATCAAAATTTCACGAGCCACGCTCCCGTGACTGAAATTTATAATGCGTAGGTTTATAGATTTATATATACGAACATTTAATATATTATTAAATTGATGAATTGATAATTTGCGGCACCGCAAATTCGTTCCCGCGATAGGCGCTATGTAATTATTTACATGCGGCGGACCATTGTAACAGTCATAAATTTTATATACGGTGGATTATTTCCCTCCCCCCCTTCCCCCCTAATAGGAGGGAGGAAAATTGGCGCATATTGTTTCGACTGCAAATATCGTTAAAAGTCATAACGATTAACAATCATAACGATGATTATACGATTATCCGAACCATCCATCATCCGAGAGCGGTAAGATCGGCGCGTCTGGCCCCCCATTCGAGCTCCCTCGTCCGTCTTATCCGCCCAAAGCCGTCCAAATCTTTCGTACGGCGAAATCTCGCCGAATCCGGAAGACCTTGGCCCACGGGCGTGCGGGGTCCCGCTCCGCTTCTATAGATCACGACGAGGATGGGAGCGATGGGGAACCAGTTCTCTCCCGCGTATAAGAGGGGTTTCGGTCCTATAAAATAGGCGCCGTGGAACGGATCTCGGTATCAATAGTCGAGTAGTGCTAAAACTCGGACAATCCTCGCAAGAGAATCAAGCTCCTCGTCTCAGCGACTTCTGCCGAAACCTCGTCACCATGTACAAGTGCGCCGCTCTTCTCGCCCTTCTCGTCGCCTGCGTCGCTGCAGCACCGGCCCCCGGCTATTTGGCATCCGGGGCGATCGCCGCTGCACCCATCGCGTACTCGGCGCATCCCGCACCCATCGTCCACGCGGCCGCCCCGATCGCCTACAGCGCTCACCCAGCCTCGCTCGCCTACGCCGCGCACGCAGCCCCGGTCGCCTATGCCGCACACGCGGCTCCGCTCGCCTACGCCGCTCACGCGGCTCCGCTCGCGTACGCCGCACCCGCTGTCAGCTACATCCACTAGGGTGGATCTGCGGGCCGCACTTTCCTTGGAAGCACGACGAGGCCGATTTTCCCGAGCGACAATGTCGCCCGGATGTTCTTTTTGCTCGAAAAGAGAATTACACGTATATATGATTTTTGTTATATAATTCAACACGTGCAGAGATAAAAAATAAATTAATATTTCACCCAATCGTTGTCCGATTATTGCGCGTTATATCCGCGTGTCATATCGCCGATCCACCGCGACGATAGCGAGCGTTGACGCGCACGAAACGAGATATATATTTCGCCGAGCGGAAAATAATCCTCTTCGAGTACTTAGGCTTCAAAGAGAATTTTAATGCCGGCTTGCGTCGAAACGCTCGCATTATGCGCAAAGCCAAATGCGTTCGTAAATAAGTCACGAGGCCTCTCAGCCGTTTTACGTAAATTAATATCGTATTTCGGCAGACGGCGCCGATCCAACGGCGAATCTAAAGATTTTCGGAATATTTCCGGAAAATCGCATCAAGCGACAAGTCGCTTGACGTATCCATATAAGTATCCATTTTCGATGTATATATTATTAATCGACCATAATACAGCATGGGCAAAGTATTCACAATTTTTCATAAGTATATATTTTCAGTATTTTCACGAGAGACAAACGCTGCCAACAAAATTCTTTGTTTAATACATCAGTATAAATACAACACATTTTAACAGAAGCACTTTGCAGAAACGCATTTTTTCTCACATAAAATTATGTCGAGACAGAGAGAGAGAGCAAGAGAGATGAGTTATGCAAATATTTTTATTTGTCGTACCGTGTTTCCAAATGTACCTGTGACGCAGCTAGATGCTTTATTTAGTAAAAAAAAAAAAAAAAAACGAAGTTAGCAAATAGACATTTGTACGGTTACCTGGCGAAAAGATAGTTTCGCGCTCGTAGATCACGCGTATCGAGTTCGCGAGGTCGACGGGGCCACGACACCGGTGTAGAAAGTCTCGACGACCTTCCCGACGAACGAATCGCATAAGTAATTCTCCTATACGCAACAACGCCCATCGTTCATCGTAGGGACGTCTCTCAAAGTCGTCTGCTTCGCGATCCCGAAATAAACCCGGCCCTGGCACTTTATTATTACGCAACGCACCCGACCGACAGCGCGCGCTCTTATTACACGCCCGTATACAGACTCCGGGCGACGTGGTAATTGACAGTACGTCTACATCACGCTCGCGCGCGATGGGATTGATACGGCTACGCGGTGTTATGATGTTGCGTTTATATTCGCTTTACAATGGGAGAGACGCGCGAGGGATTAATTACAACGCATCCGTGCGACGTTGATGGAAAGATTGCGCTTGACGTGCCTTGCAATGGACAGGTCTCTCACAGATCTGCGTTAGCACGTTTTGAAACGTATTTGAAATATTAGACGTAAAACACTCGTGATATCTAAATTATTTATTTATTTGTTGGGACGATACGCGCGAATGTGAGATACCGCTTTTATATAATCTTTCGCATTGCAGAAATGTAACCGAGAAGCATCTCTTTTCTTCTTTAATTAAACGATCCTATTCTCGCGTTATTCGCGATAATAATGTCTCACCCGATGTATTTGCGTTTAATTAAGGTTGATTAGTATCGCGACAAGTAGGGAAGCCCAGCAGCCACTTCCGACCGGCTTCATCACCGCCGACTCCGGAAAATGGAGCACGGTCGCGAGCGCATATACGCATTCGCTTTTTCCACGGTCGCCACGGGTGGGAAATCCATTTTCGTTTTCCGGAGCGTTTCACCTTGGAGGACGACACGTCGTTCGCATACGCGTGCATTTCTCGAGTTCTCTCTCTGCTTCTCGCCGACGCCGACGCGACGCACGAAAAACGAGTCCGTGCACGGGCATGGGCGGAATTCGTCGCGAGGCGACGACCCTGCTCCAATAAATCTGGAGCACGATCGCGTGCAACGATAAGTGGGAAAGTAAATAAATGAATGAGCGACTGTGTCCGCGGCCCGGACTCGTGACGTTATAATATTTTACAAGTTTCGCCACCGCGCTTTCGAGCATGACGAAGAGTAAACGAGAAGCGCAGGCAGCGCACGTCAATTAATATACAGGTTGCGCACGCAACCACCGAACCTGGCCCTTTTTACCGCAAACTAATTTGAAGTCCATTTTCCACTCTCGAGAATATTGAAATGCTAATAATTTGCGAATAATTGGCACGTGAAGAGTGAAACGTTTCTCGCAAATTGCGCTTCGAGAGGCCTAACAGACAAAATCACGTTTCTCGATTAATTTCGAGTCGGAGATTACTGTGATGGAATTTTAATTCGAGGCTCAAGGTTCGGGTTACGAAAATAAGATTCAAGAAGGAAAATTATTTCTGTAAATTGAACACAAATAAATGGTATCAATCACCGTTGACAGAACGACCGGTGTTTCTGGGACGTACATTCGTGATACATAACAAATTATATAAATTCATGTGAAATGAGAACGCATAATTCATTGAGTATCTCCTTTATCGATCTACCTTGAACAGTGATGTTGACTTTAAAGAACTCGAATCGCTTCGCAATCAGATTGCGTGCGTATATTGTACAATGTACATTAATTTAATCATCCATCCTTGCTTTTATTAAGACGAAGAATGTTATCTTTGACACATTGAAATCGATAACGTTCTTTGTGTCTAAATAAATTGAAATAAGCTGAACGTTGTCTCAATTAAGCATCTGATTTAGCTGATAAAATTATCGTCCTAGATGGACTCGATTCTGATAATATTCGTTATTTATTATTTATATCAATAATTTATATCTAATAATTTTGTCGATTTGTATGAATTTAAAGGATCAGTTAGGAAAGCTTTTTAGCCATGTGTCTTAGAATATTCGAGTAATATGACGGCGCTCATCAAGACGCGCGATCAAACATTGAGGAGATAAGACTGCGACTTTAACGAAACGCCCGAGTGCATGTTACATAAAGCGCGCGTTATTATATAAAATCGAGAGATTGAAGTTACGCCAAAGTAAAAGGACCAAAACGACCTGATCGGGATAAACAAAGTTTGCGAGGTGCCTCGCCTTAGCCTTGATCCACTCTTAAGCCTCGCTTCTTCCTCGCGCTCGTACACACGCAGCTCAACACCTCTTTTTCACCTTGCGCAACGCTCTTACGCTTCGCTGGATCCACGGATGGATGGATGGTCTAAGACTGAATGTATAAAAGCCTCTAACAATCGCGTCCCCGTCGGTCAGACGTGACGGATCTTTGCGGGCGTAAGATCGCGATACGGACCGATACCGATCGACGCTGGCATGTCTCGAGATGCTGGTGGAACGAGCTGTTGAAATTCCAGCAACCGCGAAAACGAAAATTAATGACCATACGATCAGATAATATGTAACGCTAAGGAATTTTATGTACGCGTAATACCAAAGTTGATTCGAATAATTAGCCGGATTATGTAACTGTCTGAAAGGTATTTAAAAAATGCCCTAATTTTTTTGAGCGGTTCTTTACGCTGCTAAAGGATGATCTGAGGATGATTTCTGGACGTTTTCGCTGCGTCTTTAGGTATTCACGGCGACTCAAATCGCCGTCGAATGCGCTACAAGAAGTAGAGGCGACGTAAAAGATGAAAATGTGTATTATAAACGTCATGTACATAGCCGATGACAATGTTTTGTGGCAGTACGGCTGTGTTGCCAACCGTTTACAATCAAACTTGTCGAAGAAGGCGTTTATGCCCCGAGGACTTTGGGCTCAGTGGTCCCGCTCAGTGGTAGTAGCCACCATAGTTGCCGTATCCATAACCGTGGCCGATTCCGTATCCATAGCCGAGACCATATCCAAGACCATGACCGTATCCAAGACCGCTGTTCAGATAGGTGACCGATGGTGGAACCGTGTATCCGTAGTGGCCGTAGCTGTACGCTGGTGCAGAGTAAGTCGGAGCGTAGGCGACTTTTGTGATAGGCGCGGCGTACGCCACTTTCGTGATAGCAGGTGCAACGGCGAGCTTAGCGATGGGTGGAGCTACCGCGACCTGAGGACAAAACGAGGGAGAATTATATACCTCGTCCGTTATTTTATTTTATATAGCTACGGATAAATTAAAATTTCATTAAAAATTTTAATTCTCCCTTAAAATGTGCTCGGTAATTATTCCAGTTTCCCCCTCCCCCTCCTCGTCCGGGAGCGTTATTTAGCCGAAATAATAATACAAAACTTTATTTCTACTGAATTCATTTTGCGCGGAGAGCTCGTTTATGGA
The DNA here is from genome assembly GCF_030848805.1 of Temnothorax longispinosus. Classification (NCBI taxonomy): domain Eukaryota; kingdom Metazoa; phylum Arthropoda; class Insecta; order Hymenoptera; family Formicidae; genus Temnothorax; species Temnothorax longispinosus. The sequence continues at coordinate 16,959,719 of NC_092363.1, read as the reverse complement.
TTACAGCGAGTAAAACCGGAATTTTCATCCGGAATTCACCCCGGCCGTTGGCGAAGCTACTCCGGCGCGCTGATAATCCTTCCCTTCTCGTATCGGTTACACGCCCAACCGTTTGAGAGCTTACTTTACTTACCTTGTACGTATTGGCGTAGCTGGTCGCAACTGGAGCGTGCGCGTATCCGATCGAAGGTGCGATCGCGGCTACTCCATGACCTAAGCCGTAGCCACCGTAGCCGTAACCGCTGCCGTAACCGCTGCCGTAGCCATAAAGCCCTCCGTATCCGGAGTAGAGGCCGCCGGCGGACGCGTAGGCGACAGTGGCGAAAAGGACGATCTGCGATAAAATGTAGATATATATGCGTCAAGAATGTTTCTCAGATTCATAACTGCTTCTATACGTAAAAATCGCGACGGAATTCGGGACGAAACTTGATGCAAAACTTGATACGTTGTGCAACTCAGGAAACATTTACGGAATTAGAATCATAGTTATGAAATAATTGGAACGTGTTCTATTTTTGTGAACAGAAAGTGCGTGTCTGACACGGGTGGGCAAAACAATGGATTTGTTAACAATTTTCTCTTTTTGTTCCTCAAAAAAGAAAAAACTGATTATACTAAAAATAGATATATAAACATAGAAAATGCAAAAATAAAATAAATATGAGAGAAATTAAAACAGCGTGTTTCCTCAGCGTGAGAACATTTTGCCGCCAATTTGTTTAAGTGGTCTTATGCGACAATGGACTTCTACGCGAGATTATCCTAAATGACAACATGAAGCTTCTAAGCGAGCGGTCTGCGTCGTCGCGCATAGCCTTCGGCTTTATTTACGCATATCCAGGATAACTTCAAGCGCGTATCATACGATATGAATGAAACAAACGTATTCCAGCACGATAAAATCATGCCCGCGGCGGCAAGTAAAGTTCACAGCAAATGTTACGTCCGAGCATTTCTCACGGTATTGCAAGTCGACTCTATCTCTTTCTCTCTCTCTCTCTCTCTCTCTCTCTCTCTCTCTCTCTCTCTCTCTCTCTGTAGTTACAGATAAGTCTAATCTCCACATAAAAGCAAAGTTATAAGAGGATAAATGTCATTTTCGAAAATACGAACTTTTTTGCATCTTGCGATATGTATTCTGCGCTCGACAACTGTGTTTTCTCTTTTAAGAAATTTAAATGATCCACTTTAAAAATTATATATTCCGAAAAATTATATAAAGTTATGTACGTATGTATGAGAGATATCTTTTAGACTCTGCGTCGGGAAAAACCGCGATGGACATCTATACACTCTTCACGATATAAAAGTTTCTCCGCGGCGCTCGTCCGCCCCGAGTGCTTCACTCACCAGCTTGAACATGTTGCTCCAAGTGCTTGCGATCTGTTGTCGGTACTGTGGACTGACTACATCTCACGTACCCCGTCAGATCACTTATATATCCCCCGGCGGATTGTTTTTGCTCGCGCTCACGCGTCAAAGATCCAAGGGGGAGAGATGCGGAAAAAAGTTTTCCCTGCCAATCGCGGGCGAGGCGAATTCGTAAGGTGAGGTAAACGGCGTGGGGTCCCCGCGTTTGTTTCCCGCCGTCCGTCGTTGCCGATGATAGTGGGGTGGGTCGGACCCCGGCGACTCGTTACGCGCTCACCTAGATCCTAGATCCTTTGCGGTGCCGTGGATGACTCGCCGCGCGACCGTTCGCGCGAAGGACGAAGCCATTATCGGCCCAGGCGGGAGAAAAGGAGAAGAAAAAAAAAGAAGTATCGGTCGTTCGATTCGCATCGTGAGAAAAAGTGCGTCCGTGCGCACCTTGAGCGCACACGTACGCGCGCGCGATCGCGAGGGAGGAAAGGAGAGAGGTTGCCCCTCTCGTCTCTCCTTCGTCTCTCTTTACCGCCGGCCCCCGGTCACTCTCAATCGCTTTCTGTAATTATTCGCGCGTCTATGATCTTGTCTGTGCTCCGCGAAGCGTGAACAGAGCAACACGGGGACCTCGACCGATCGAATGTGGCACGCGGTGGTGCGGAGATGATACCGGTGTGACACACACAGGGAATTCTCTCTCTCATATTTCTCTTACGTTTTACCACAATTTTCTCTTATTACAATTTTTTACATTAGCATTTATACTAGCTTCTCGTATTATCGCAAATTTACCTGGTGAATTATTATCTATCTTGTTTTTTTGCCGCGCGCGTTGTTATAAATTTTATCTACCTTATCTTTATATATACCTACCTACCTACCTCTTTTATATATTAAAGAAAAATTTAGTTTAGATATTTTTTATTGCACGTTACGTTATTATTATCGGATTTTATTATTGTTTTATATTTTTATATATCTTTATATCTCCATATATATATATATTATATATATATCGCGCGTTTCTATATTCTCTTCGCTTTTTCCGATAAATGCACCGCTACGCGTCGATCCTCGATGCTTCCACGATCGAGGATGAGTGGGTGTGTCAACGCGAGTGTCGCTTCCGGTCATCATCGGAGCGAAAAATGAATCACCTCGCGTATGCAACGAGCTCGTGGAAATGCGTCCTCTGTACATAACTAGCGTAACAATACATTGTACAACTCGATTATTCATGGAATTCACTCGCTCAGAGAGATCTCGCGGAATAATGCGGATCTCGAGCGCAAAAAAAAAAAAGAAGGAACGTAGGAAAGAGAGGCGGCGCGTACTTCATTAATCGCGGAACAAATATTTTTGCGTACTCTTTCCTTGCTCGCCTCGCTCAATGTCGTATACCTGCAGCCTTGCTGGTCGCGGCGGATTATCTTCGTCCTTATTGCGACTCGTGCTTACACGTCACCTCGTATACAACGCCGGTAAACAGTAATAACGCGAGCGTGAAAAGTTTCCGCATAATAAACGGTTTACCATTCACTGTCGCCTTCTTAATAAAGTGCACGCGCTGCATCATACATATGCATAACATGCATATACTTCTCGCCCTTAAGAAATTTTTATCAAATCACTTATTTCCGCTTCCACCTTCGACGTAGGCTGATTTAGAAAGCTAGAAAACAACAACTTTGTTCTTGGAAATGAAACATTAATTATACATATTATTTTCCAAGAATGTAGTTCTACATTTTATTATATAAATTCTTCTAACCACTTTGAAGGCTTTCGTCAATGAAAATTCCTATTATTTCTTCAATATTAATATCGTACTTGCAGTTTGCGAAAATCTGAAGAAATTTTACAGAGATAATTGCTGCTAATTTTTTTATCACTGCAAATAATTCTCCGTTGATTTTAACGAGCTAGCATTTGTACAACGGAATTAAACGGGCGATTCGATATATATCCTCCACCGGTTTTCGCTGGTCTTTTTTTCGCGTAACGCGGCCATTTGTAACCAGCCCTAATGGTTTACGATGCGATTAACTCGGCTGCGCGCCTCGGCATCTGCCCTTACGTGTGCCCGCGAGGCACGCCTAGACCGATCGCGAATTGGGGCTAACGAAGATAAATATCGGAGCGATACCGCGTATATCGCGAGTGAGATACGTTGCGACGTGCTGGGTGTATTGTGTATATATATACGCGCGGAATTCTCTCTTTACGTGAAACGCAAAATGTCGCTGCAAGACAAACGGTCCGCTGTCTCCTGCCTCCGGGCCCGCGGGCGATCGATTTTTAAAAGACGGCCAGCTACCGAAGAGAGAGCAATGCATAGTCGGGTGACGATGCACAATGCAATACCTACGGAGGCACGTATACAGGGTGTCCCGCTTGACGAGCGTTAATTTTGTTTTACGACGGGATTGCTTAATCGTTCGGGAATCGGCTTTTCCTTGGCGAAAACATCGAGAACGCCGATAACTTCCAAGTTACGAGTAATTAAAAAAAAGAAAGTCTGCTCGCCAATGAAATCTCAGTGGCCAAATATGGTTTATTTTATATGATACGTTCTTTTAATTTCAGACAGAATTTATTTTATAAAATCTTGACTTAGTTATTATAGAAATACGCGATGCTAAAGATCGGAAAGCTAAGATAAACGATGACCTTCCGCGATAGTCACGCTAAAAACTCGAGTCCAAATCGAAGGATTCCGTCGTTAAAAAATAACGCGCTAGAAGTTGGACACCTTGTATTTAAGCCGAAAGGGATTAAATCCGTTAACCCGTGAATCCTGCGAGTTTTATGTGATACATGGCATTTTTTATTTATCGTTCTATTTTGCTTATCGGACAACGTCAGCTCCGCCGCCGTCGAATAAGTCCTCTTGCTTATTCTATATATCGACGTCGATGACAAGTGACAGCAAACGCTTGTAAATACGTAAAATACGTTCTCTCTCTTGTAGTACGATAGGATATCTCGCGCCCATTTTATTTTCTCTCTTTTTTCCCCGTAACGTAATTATGTAAGGTTTGCTCGCGAGACCGAGATCGTTAGCGAGAGCCGAGCGAAGATGTAAAATCGCGCGGGAAACCGCGGCAGAGGAACAACACGCGCGGTGACGGAAACTGGAACACCGTGATCTAAATCCCCAAGTTTATACGTCTGCATTATTAGCATTAGCATTCCGTATGTGGACCCCACGTGTGCTCGGCAGGAGTGTCCGACCTCCCCGTCCATCCGCGTCTCTCTCTCGGTCGCGGTTACGTAAACGCCCTCGCGGTAGGTAGGTAAATGCGGACGTGCGATCCCGCAGAGCTTATCTCCAAATCTCGAAAATATACTTTTAAGACATTTTTTTTAAAATAGTAAAAGCGACGTATCATAAAGTTGCTGAAGGTTGAGTGGTGCAAAAAGGAGAGGAGATGTCGTCTAATCTGCACACACATTTTCTTACGCATTCCCTTTTAATATATTCTTTTCTTAAGACGCTTTAGCGAGATAAGTCCACCGGATTCTCGAGTCCGTCTCGGGATTTCGCGGATCTCCGATGTAATATTGACCGAGGACAGCTGATATTTCTCGCGCGCTGCGCGAGACGGGCGCGTAAGTTTCATTTTTCACGATACATTCAGGGATGCGTGACATCACGTCGCTTAACAACGAGTCCTCGAGCCGGCAATTGTGCAGTTATTGCCAATAATGTTCTCGATCGTCGTAAAAACGCAAGGACCGAGAGCGCGAGAATACGGCCGACCGCGCCGACGTCGGCACCGGCAATCGGCAGTGATGCCGGCGTGATGTACGAGCCTCCGATACGCGCCCTGCCGCGATTTATTACGGCGCGTTATCGCGGAGTTGGGAATTGTAAAAGAATCGCTCCCGGGCGTAGAATGGAGTGTGTGTCCCGAAATAAATCCCCGAGTGATTTTTAGCCCGCTAAACGGACCGTTGCTCCGCGGACGGAATAAATGGCATTTAATAAAATTAATAAAACGAATCGCGAAATTAAGCGTGTATTAAAATTGAAAAACAGCGGGAATAAAACGTGATAAATTTAATTGTGAAGCATTTAATGAACACGCCGGTGAGCAACAAGGAATACCGCGAATATCGCGCCGCTTGAAACATGTAGAACGTGAAGAGGGGGGGGTCGATTTCAATTTTTAATTAAGGTTTTATGTGTCCTTTCTTTCTCGTTCCTTGACTAAAGTGCGCAACCGAAGGTAAGCAAACGCTCTCGGTGGTGCTTGCGCGTAGCAGTTTTACTTGAAGGAGAGGAAGCAGGAAACGTTTCCCCGATACGTACATTTCGCATTATCTCCGTAGCGACCGGAGGTTACCCGGAAACCAGGCGCAAATCCCAGAGTGCGAGAGAAGTGTTCCGTTTCGTCGTGTTGTAGACGCGGTTAAGAGGATGCTAGAGAAATGAGTGCTTTTTACGCGGGAAAATGGAGCAGGAGCTTCTTTTTTCGTTTCTTTTTTTCTTCTCTCATTTTTTTTTCCCTTTATTTCGTGCACGTAATGTACTTTCGACGATGGGGGACACGCGGAAGACGAGGAACAACAAGCTGTCGGCCGACGTTGGCTCGGCTACATATTATTTTACATTCTAAGAGGATACGAGGGTGGGACGATATAACTACGTAAAGAAGCGACGAGAGCGGAAAGGAAGCAGCAGGTGTAGCGAGCACTCGATAAACATCTTCCGTAGATGGGGACGATCTTCACTTGTCCTCGCCCTCGCCCTCCTCCTCCTCGTCAAATTCGCCCTCCTCCTCGGCGGTGGCTTCCTGGTACTGCTGATACTCGGACACGAGATCGTTCATGTTGCTCTCGGCCTCGGTAAACTCCATATCGTCCATACCCTCGCCGGTGTACCAGTGCAGGAACGCCTTGCGCCGGAACATCGCGGTGAATTGCTCCGACACTCTCTTGAACAACTCCTACGTAAAAACATTCAGTTCTCGATGTAACTACATTTGTTTTTTTTTAAGTAAGAGAACAAGTTACCTGACGTTCGACGAAACCGAATGTTGGGTAACTTGTTTTGGAAAAATTTGCAATTTTTAGAAATCGACTGAACTAAAAGCTTGATTGATTCACGGTTGAAGTTTTTTTGGTTGAAGTAAACGACGAACGAACCTGAATAGCCGTAGAATTGCCAATGAAGGTCGCGGACATTTTTAGGCCCCGCGGAGGTATGTCGCAAACGGCGGTCTTCACGTTGCTCGGTATCCACTCGACGAAGTAGCTGCTGTTCTTGTTCTGGATGTTGAGCATCTGCTCGTCCACCTCCTTCATCGACATTCTGCCGCGGAATACCGCGGCCACCGTCAAGTATCTACCGTGTCGCGGGTCGCACGCGGCCATCATGTTCTTCGCGTCGAACATTTGCTGGGTGAGCTCCGGTACCGTGAGTGCCCGGTATTGTTGCGAGCCTCTAAAATATCATTTTAGAATTACATCGAAAGCAAGAAAGACAGAAAATTATGTACGCGAATAATTGCTTTTAATTAGTTAATTAATTATATTGATTTTACTGCAATTTAGGAAATTTTATTTGGATAAAGCAGCGATATATAACGTCAACTCTCGTTGAGGACTGACGCTCTAATTAATTAGCTTTTTTCAATTTAATTAGTTTTCCTTGCGAAAAATTTGAGACCTAGAGGTCAGGGGAGCGAAGCCGGGAATGAAGAAGTGCAGTCGCGGGAAGGGGACCATGTTAACGGCGAGCTTCCTCAGGTCGGCGTTAAGCTGGCCGGGGAATCTAAGGCAAGTGGTGACGCCGCTCAGGGTCGCGCTGACGAGATGATTGAGGTCGCCGTAGGTCGGCGTGGTCAGCTTGAGGGTCCGAAAGCAGATATCGTAGAGCGCCTCGTTATCTATGCAATACGACTCGTCCGTGTTCTCCACCAGCTGATGCACCGAGAGTGTGCAGTTGTAGGGCTCGACCACGGTGTCCGATACCTTCGGAAGGAGGCGAGAATAGACGCTGACGTGCAACGTATGGCATCCGCGGCCCCGCGAGTATCGGGCGCGCTCGCGTATCGCGCAACCGTGTACACACAAACGAGAAAGTACAAGCATTGTACGCCGGCAATGCGCGCGGTATTGTCCTATTAAGGACAAAAGGTCGGTTCCTGGCGGCCGCTTTGTCTCGCATCCATTGTACCTTATCCCCCGCGCATCGGGAAAGACTTTTGCGTTGCGGCGTAATACGCCACGCCGATGATTCCCGATGAAAATTCGAAACGTAACTCTTGACGTGAGATCCGATCTCGCATTGTTTCCGAAAGTCAATGGAGATCTCGCCCGTGAATATAGAGAGAACGCATTCAAATTATTTCTTCGAGAACCACGCTAGACGCGATCGTCCGTAGAATCGAGAGAGAAGTCGAGATTTTTCTGATTTGAAGTGAAACGAAGCGATTGAAAAATAAGCGAAATTCAAAGAGCGGATATACCTTCGGCGAAGGTACCACGCTGAAAGTCATCATGATCCTATCGGGGTATTCCTCGCGTATTTTGGAGATGAGCAGAGTGCCCATGCCGGCACCGGTGCCGCCGCCCAGCGAGTGCGTGAGCTGGAATCCCTGTAGGCAATCGCAGCTCTCGGCCTCTTTCCGTACGACGTCCAGGACGGAGTCGACGAGCTCGGCGCCCTCGGTGTAGTGGCCCTTGGCCCAGTTGTTGCCGGCGCCGCTCTGTCCGAACACGAAGTTGTCCGGCCGAAATATTTGACCGAACGGTCCCGAGCGGACCGCGTCCATCGTCCCAGGCTCCAAGTCGACCAGGATCGCACGCGGCACGTATTTACCGCCTGTTGCCTCGTTGTAGTAGACATTTATTCGCTCCAACTGCAGATCCGAGTCGCCGTGATACGTGCCCGTAGGATCAATCCCGTGCTCGTCCGAGATGACCTCCCAAAACTATAATTGTTGCAACATTGAAATGAAAATTTCTCGAGGAAGTCGATACTTGGACACAGTCGTTCTGATTACAGACAAAACGATATTTTCGTACGTATATAAAAATTTCGAGATTATATATGAATTTCGATCTCTGATCGATTTTTTTTCGGTCTATTGGATAAGCAGTACATGTATACTTACTTGAAAACGCTCGAGTGACATTCATGTTAAGTGAAACATACCTTGGCTCCAATCTGATTGCCGCATTGGCCGGCCTGAAGATGCACAATTTCGCGCATGTTCGCTAGTTCAACTTCGACTTTGCAAATCCTTCCTCTTCGTCACGGTACGCAAAACCCGTGGGTGCAGCGAAACGACGAAATCAAAACTCTTCCTCGTCGTCGTCTGTTTTCGTTACCTTGGAAATGCGTAACGCGCACAGGTATTCCGGGGTACACGGGACGACGCGAGGATGCACCGGGAGATAAATTCGAGAGCACGAAAGATCTCCGACGCGACGAGACTCGTAATAATTCCGGCGCAATCCCTAACCCTAAGAACCGTAACTCGGGTAATTTGGCTGAGTCAAACTCACGTTCCCATGGATACACGGCGAGAAGAGAGTATCTCCGCTTCTGTTTCGGGACAATTGAATGTAACGTTGATGAACAAAAGACTTCCGCCGGCATATCTGCTCGCATTGTTCGTCGGCTTCACGGGTTGTCGAAAAGGAATTCGTACGCCCCTCAGTAGATTTTAAATTTTAACAATTCAAACAGAGAATACGCATATTTTAATAATTTAAATATATTTCGTAATTATAATATATTTAATAATTCAAATATAATTCGAATATCTTAATAAATCTTTTTAGAATTTTTTTTTAAGAAAATTTTAATCGTCTTTATTAAAATCGCACAGTACATCGTTTTTAAATATTTATCTTTCTTTTATCATAAGATATTTAATACACTTTAACGACGGACATTTATAACGGAATACCCATCGACCGTTTATGTCTTATAAGAACATTTTGAGCTTCGTAAATTGAATTCCGCGTAATGCTACTTAGGTGAGTCGAGGGGGATCTAGACGAAGTCCGCGAAACTCTTGGTCGTGAAGGCTTTCGCTATCTCGTTAACCAGCTCCATGTACACGATAGGATTGACGTTCTGTGCGAGTTGGTGCAAGAGGAACCAATCGCCGAAATGGAATACTTGTACGACACGCTCGGCTTTAGATTTCTCGAGTCTGCGAACTGCGCCTCGCAGAAGATACACTCTCGCCCATGCTTGAGAGAAAACTACGATCCTACGTATGGAAGGATTATATCAATCGCGTGGATTTATAACGATACTTATGATTTTTGATAGATCTATGACGTAATAAGTTTTTTTTTAATATGTATATAATAAAAAAATTGTAACGTGAAGCGCTGGGAAATTGAAAAGTCAAAAAACTAATGCTCGCGTAGAATAAATTTTACGAATTATTCGCGTATATTTCTGACATCGTAATCAGAATTGCCGTGATATCCGTCGGGCACAAACTTACCTATAAATTACCGCCAGACAACCGACGCCCGCGAGAAATACTAGCCAGAACCAAAGCACGACGAAAATCTTCTCGTTCACCACGTTCAGCGGGAGCACGCACAAGGCGTCGTGCGTTTGCACGGAACCCGCGGGCCCGAAAGTGTGAAACGTACACTTGGTCACCTTCGGAAACAGTCGCGCCATAGGGTCGATCCTGTCGTGAGGATTTGCCTCCGCGATGAATCCGGTCACCAAGGGCCCGTATCGCCTAAACTGTCCCTCCAGAAATACATCCAACAGATATATCTGTCCTATCTATCGATGAAAGGTTTTATCGGGGGGTTTTCGTTAACTTCGCGCTCTCTGTGACATTTTTTTTTTTTAATAATCGTAACTCAGCGAATATTGAACCTTAAGATGATCGTGTAAATTTGTCGATTTTTACACTTGCACGGAATTATAAAGAATGTAAAGTGGTATAAAATATTTTTATACGTTAAGGGCCCTCGAGTTGTATTTCCTCGCGATATATCGGACTCGTTTTCGAAGCAAAGTTTCGAACGTGTTTCGGGCTCATTATCGAATCCAGAAATCAATTATTCACGGTTATTTCCGCGCAATTTCCTCGCTTCTGACGTCATAATCCCCGGTTGGCCGATCGAGATCCCTTAAGTACCTCCGTAGAAACTCTTCCGTTTCTAAAACTGGCAGGGAATTATACTTACCGAATTTAGGAAATTCAAGAGCTCGCACACGAAGAAACGCATGGCGTAAAAGTTGTGACCGTGCAGATTCGTCCTGGTGAAATACTCGACGAGCTGCTGCTTCCTCCCCACGGTCCAAACGTCTTTCAGGAAGGGAGACGCGAGATCCCGCGAAAGGAGGCCTACGGTGTCTTTCTCCCAGATGCCCCATAACCCGCGCGGCACGTAAAAAGAGATGGCTTGTAAGCCGAGAACGAAGCAGACCTAACGAACATTGGCATTCTTATTTCCGATTTTCCTTAAATTGAACTCTATCTCTCTCTCTACTCATCTTGAACAGAAATAAACTTTCAACGGAGACAAAAAATATCGTGAATAAAATAAAGAAGATAAAAATGTTTCAAATTTAAACGAATATAAATACGCGGACAAATATCGCCGAAATTATTTTATTTTCTGCAAGGAGAAGATATTTTTATATTTGACTTAATATTTTTCTATTCGAGGACCTAAAAATCTCTTACAGGAAGAGTTTTTTTCCCTGATGCGTTTCCCTTCGCGATATTCGCGATGCGAATCGCGCGATATAGAGCAACGCGGGATAACAGTCGGATCTGCGATCTCTATTTCCATTTCTTCGCGCCGTCTTCCGTCTTTTCCGGACGTTTTCCTTTACATTCACGCGTTCACGTTTCAGATTTCATTCACGCTCGCGCAATACGTCTGCATGCGCGGGTGAGCCGAGAGCAACCTGACCATCGGAACGAAGTGCAACCGTTATCATGCATCTCGCGTACGTGAACGCGCGAGTATGTGTGTGCATTCTATACGGAAACTTACGCGATCGACCAATTCCGTTGCACACACACGCCCGCGCGAGCGAATGCGCGTTCTCGCGCGTCCCCCGCATATCTCTCTCTTTCCCGTTCGCTTTCAATTTTTCAGAGTGCCCCATCGAAAAACAATTTAGGGATACCTTTGACGAATTCCGAGTCGATCTTTCCCCGACGAGTATTTCCCGAAGAAGTCTAACGGAAGTAGGAGTCTCTCGGAGAACTTTTATATCGAGCATAAAAATTCTTGAGCTTTTGGCCTTGAGGGGTGTGAGTCAATAAAGAAACTTGTCTCGGTCGAGTTCATATAACTTGATTTCAGCAAAGATTTGATTTGAGGCTCGCGGGGAAATGTAATTTATAAAAAATTTCATAACGAAGGCAAATATTTAAATCGCGGCGAATGCACGACGACTTTGATATCGATAATTTATCGAAGTATACATATATATTCCGTATATAGGTTAATAAATTTGTTTCCGTGTCCTGTCAACGGACTATTTCATCGAACATTTGTCCGTATCGGTTATCTCCTCATCCGTATCGTGAACGTTCTAAATTCAGCTGACCCATTGATAATATCGATGATGACGGGCTTCGTCATCCGGAAGGGCCTGTCCTACGCCAGCACTCGCTACACCCCGTCCAGGAATACCTTTCAGATGTCGTGATACCGTGAACGTGCTGTAGATCCAGCAATACGCGTTTACGGGATCTTTGTCTGCCAGCAAGATATACCAATTACGATCAAACATTAATGATGAGCAACTCTTGTCCGCGCAATAATTGAATATAATTAAACGCGGAAAGATATTTAGGACGGAATTTTAAATGCAAATTTATTATTGCGATTCGTTCTTTGCACGACTTTTAAATAAATAAGTCATGCAAATGCTCGCACACTTGAGGCTGAAAAGGTTAACAACAATTCGTACCGACGGAAGTATCGGTCATGCAAGAAATCGGTTCGCCGATGTACTGCTTGGCAGTTACGAGGATCGTGCAAACGAGCAGCAGGAGAACGGTGACGCGCGAGTGCAGCCTGAAGACGACATTGTCGACACGAACGGATTCTTCCTGCAGGAGGCATTTAATAGGTGCGAAGAGGTCCAGCATGGTTATCGCGTGTTCTTTTGTCTCGAGCACCGAAACAAAGCACAATAGAGAAAATTCCAGTGCGCATTGCGAAAGAAAGCCTTCGTACCGTCCGCTCTAAATTCGTCAAGGAATTTATCGCGAAGGACAGCGACAGCCTTCGCGCGCAAGTAACGTTTAAAATCGATGGACGCGAGGAAACGCGCCGTAAATGAAACGAAATCTAAATCGGATTACGCGTCACGGCGAAATTTCGCAAGACGGAAGAGTCGAAATTACGAACGACGCTAAAACGACGGGCGAGAAATTACTGTCGTGTAAATCATCGACGAGAGAATGGCGATGCCCAAAACTGCATCCGCCTAATTGGTCCGCACTTAACCAGGCGAGCAGACTCGTAAATCTTGAACGTAACGATCTCTCTCTCGCTCTGCAATTTTTGCTCTCGGCAGCACGGGGTCCTCGCCTTTTAACTTTATCGCCGCACTGAATCTGAGATTTGTCAGAAGAGGTCCGGTATGTAAAGAAACTCTTTTTCCTCGACTCCAAGGATGCTCTTTATTAGTAAAAAATATAGTAATCATGATAATAATTATTATCGCAATTACATGTCGTAGTAAGATAATCGTTATACCGTCGATTAAAGATAACTGCGCTCGTTAATAATGCGCTTAATACCGCATCGCTCGGTCGGTGTGCGTGTCGTGTGAATGTGGACATCCGTGTGGATGTGTGTATCCGCTATTGAGATTGTCGCTAAACCTACATAAATGTTTCCCTATATACAAACAAACATCGTTCCTAGAGCGCGGCAGCCCCGGGGGCGGCGGGCCAAGTTTCCGAGTCTGTTTCTTGTCCTAATTATAATAGCCCCCCTCCCCCCCTGTGGAGAAGGGCCAACCAACGAGTATCGAATTAACGGGATCGCTGCGATAGCCGGCGTTCTTTATTTACTTTTGTTTTATTTTATTTTATTATTTCTCTGTCTCACCTAGCGTTACCGGTTTATTTCTAAAAAGCGATCGGTTTTACAAACCTCCTTCTAACCTTTGCCTTATTATATACAAACTGTTTGCACTGTCGACGATCACATGCATCATAATAGCTGCATATTTTAGTAGGCACGCTCATTCGGTGTCATAGAGTCCAGACATCTTGCGAATCGGCGAATCATAACTCTTCTCACTTCCTATTTCTCCTCTCTTTTTCTTTCTCCAACGTGCACACTAGAGCGATTATATACCTATATATATATATCGAATGTAATATACATATATATGTGTACGTGTATATATTATATTCGATACCGTCGCCGAACCTCAAGATGTTAAATCGACAAGGCGTGTCACGACCCGTCAGAAGCCACAATTACTAGATGTACTATCGATTTCCGTCGTTCCCGCCATTTCTGTTGTATTTTAAGTCAATTTAATTGTATCTTGCTCGCGACGAGTTTCTCTCGAGAGTTCACGAAGCAGGACAACTTTGAGCAACCGCTAAGGACTATATCCCGAAGTCGGAATCTACGACGATCGGCTCGCTGATTTGCATACGTACGAGCGACAAAGGAAATGAGGATCCATGCCTACCCTCCGCGGATTTTCTAGCGATAGCAATATATTGCCGCCTGACAAATAAACCACAATAAATACAGTATAAAATATATATGATACAATACGACATAATTAATTAATTACAAAATATTTAATATATCATAATATAGAAATATTTAATTATTAATTATCTTAATATATTTTCAAAAAACAATAGTAATCATTTAAAACTTAATCTAACTTAATCTAATCTATCTCTTTTTTCCTCCTAACGTTTCGAACTCATTATTGTCGGACTTCGATGCTGATTATTGACGAGATTCTATAATTAGATTAGAGGAACGAGATAATAAAAATATAAAAATGCTTCCGCGCGTGTCGCTGAAGCTACCCACATCTCGCGGGTGTCTTGCTATCGCTAGAAACGAAGCTATCGCCGCTCGTACAATCAGCGACGGAAATAACCCGATCACCACGAATCTACGATCTTTCTCGCGAACGACATTATGGAGAACGATCGAGACGAGGGCTATGTATGAAGTTCTATATGTCTATGGCAGTGTGTGTAGAGAAGACGCGATGACAATACGACGAGTATAACGCGGCAGTGGTAAATACAGCTTCGGTTAGAACTTCGTCGTTGCTGTAAGAGGAGGATAATGTATGGACTATTAGTGTTCCGCAAAGAGTGTAAATAGAAGACCGACAGAACATGGGATCGGCATTGACAGACAGTATAGTAATACTTGAACACCGCGATAGAGTAGTAAAGATCCGGGAGTCAACCTCTCGCAATCAATGAGCAAACTCGACATTTATTAGACCCGAAAGCATCATATTGAGAGTATTATCTGTAATGTCGGGCCCGTCGTTTGGAGCAGCACGGAATAACACCTCTTTCACCTCGACGAATCTCGAGAAAGAGCATGCTTCTCGATCATTTCCTATCATTTCTCAAATAACACAGAGGTCTGAAACGCGAATGCACCAACGATCTCTCGACGGGTTAAATAATCCCTTGCCTCAGGGATTCGCTCTACTCATCTCTAGATTATAATCTTACCTATGATATAGTCGGAGAAAGAAAATTTATTTAACCGAAATTAACAACGTCGAGCAACGTTGATGCAGCCGGCTTAAAGACGTCCAAGCGACGTTTAAAAAATTAAAACACCGCGCAGACGCCTCTCTCCAGAAATAAAGATTTCTTGTTCATACACCTATGCATATACACAAATATGCATACGGGTATAAAGAAACAATCTTAATTCCTCGAGAAACGATTATAAATTCAGCTCTTAGACCTCTGCATTCTCCGAGATCGTGCATATACTCGCAGAGGCACGATCGCGCTCCCTAATAGGGCACGTGTATGTCCCTGGAGCGCGATCGTCTTCTACAAAGTCTGCACATGGCGATGAAGCACGCCAGACCCAAGAGAATGGCGAGGCCGGCGCCTAAGCCGGCGCCAGCCCAGCCGGCAGGTCCGGCGAAACCGCCGCCGTTACCGCTGACAGGACCGCCGCACGTCTCCACTGACTCGTCATCCGGCTCGTAGAAGGTGCCATTCAGAATACCCGGCAAGGGCAAGATGCGACTGGGACAGTTCACCACGCCATTGCACACCAATCTCAACGGTATACAGCCTGCATCGCCGGGACACTGGAAGGCACAGTCCTCCAATTTGCCGGTGTTGAGGGCCCCGGATCCGTCTCTTGGTAAATGAAAGAGCTCGGTCCAGGCAATCTTGAAGGCCGCCCGGGCCGGCGCCATGGACCCCGTAAACTGTATAATCACGGCAGGCGATTCCTCGACGACGTCACCGTTCGGCGCCTGATGATCCATCGGCGGTGCTATGAGCGCCGCTGAAATAATTGGCATCTCTCTCACGTAGCTGACATTCTCGCCGCAGATACCGAGATACGGCTCGACGTTCCCCGGCAGGAAGATCTCGAGCTTGCCGTCCTCGCAGGAGCGCGACGCGAACTTGATCTTGTCGAAGTGCAGCCAGAGATCGCGCTCGCGGTTCACCCGTAATTCCCAGATACACTTGATGGATCTCGGCGGCGTGACGTATCCCAGCGCCTCGTAATGCGGAAACTCGATCTCGCCGTCGGTGGCAGGCGGCAGAAGCGCGGGTCCGCACAGGGGACTGTGCGCGAACTCGTATCTCGCCTCGAAGAGCGGCGCGGGCCACTTGAAGTAGCTCGCTGCTGCGTGCGCGCCGTCCACATGAAGCTTCAGATCCAATCTTTCGCCCCGAGAGACGATCCTGAGGACGGGCGGTCGCGATACTGGCGTCGAGGTCGTGGGCGCCGGAGTGCCGTTGTTGTTGGTCCGACAAAGGCAGTGACCCTTGATCCCATCCGGATTAGGCTCCCGGATTATCACCCGGTCCACCCGACTGTCCCAACAGTGGCCGCACTGGGCGTACGGGTGCTCCTTAAAGTTGATCGACTCTATCACCAGAATCACGCGCGCGAACAACCGTTTGTCCGTGATGAAGCTATAGGTGCAGGACAGATCGGCGGGCGGGTCTCCCGGTCGTTTGTAAACCAAGGTATTCAACGGCGATCGTAGACGACCCGAGCGCGTCTTCCACGAGGCGAAGACCTCGTCGCACTCGGTACCGGGCGTCGGCTCGCCGAATCTCGTCGCGTTGAAGAAATCGTAGTGGGCCCAGTAATAGAGCGAGCTGCCGGAATAACTGCCGGTCTTGCTTTCGAATCGCACGAACAGCGCGTTTGACGTCGAGACGAAATCGTGTTTCTCCATCGGTTTGCTGAAAGTGTCGCAGAAGGTCTTGATGATCCGGGCGTCGTCCGGCCAGTCGGCGTCGTAGAGCGTTAGACTTTCGCCGCAGTCGCCGTCGTAAGGCTGGATCGGCGACTCGATACGATTCACTCGGAAGCTAGGGAAATAGAGACGTGCGATTTCGCCGGGTCGACCGCGTAGCAGATACGTGCAGCTGGTGTGCGGCGGGTACCAGTGCGCGACCGAGAGAAAAATGCCCTCGTTACCGCTCACGAGAGACTCACTATTTAGCAGCCAGTCGCAGCTGCCGTTTTTCACGCCCGCGGTTTCCACGTGACCGGGCCAGTTGCCCACGTTGAAGTGGAATCCGGTGTTGAGCAACGGTCCGGCTGGCGACGACACGAACTCCACGTAAAGGTCCTCGCTGGTGCCGATGATGCTGTATGGGAATTTGCCCATGCCGCAGAAGGTGCCGATCACCGGGCTGCTCTCGTTCTTACCGTCGTACACGCGTATGTAATCGTACGGGCAGTGCTCCGAGCCGGAACTGATCGGCCGCATCGGACACGTCATGATGTTCTCGCATCGCTGTCCATCGATGTTGAACTCCTCGTTCTCGATGTAGAGCTTGATGAAGGGCAGCCGGGTGTTCAGGCGATACTTGCAGTGCAACGCGCGCGGATAGATGCCGGGATAAGCCGGGCTCTGCACGTAGCACGTCTGCAGCCGACAGTCCTTGAAGACGCGCTCGCAGTAGCTGCCCGGCACGACCTCGCCGCGACGATTCGGATAGAGCTCCGGGTGCTGGCCGTATCTGAGATACACCTCGAACTGCGGTTCGGCGCGCGAGTCGAAGCTGAAGTACGTCTGATCGGTGAAGTTGTCCGCGTGGAAGATCACCCGCACGAAACTGGTCTCGCTGATGAAGGTCTGCGGCTGCTCGGACTCGCCGCAGTAGACGCCCGGGTCCTTGCGATTGCTCACCTCGGTCTTCGTGTTGCCGTCTATGATCTGGAACAGCGGCCGGGAAACGCGCGTTGGATGTATAACGTTTGGGACGATCGATGAACGTGAGGACGTCGCGTCGGGAATCGTTAATCCAGTTTAACGGCCAATATATCCAATCTCTTATGACAAAATTTTGTCATGCGAAAAAAAAATGAGATTATGAGTAATAATCGTTTACGTCTCCAAAAAATGTGATCAGTGAAACTTAGTTATATTTAATCTATAATTAAAATTCTTTATATCGTATAATCGGGTTGAATGAAACAATTGAATGAACAAAACAATCTTTTACGATCTTCTATATTTATGAGTTTATGCATGTCTGAAGTAATGTAAGCCTACATAAAAATTAAGTGTACTGAAAATAATTAATAGTCATTTATATAAGATAATTCTATAATGATGCACAGGATTATTAGGAATCCGTCTGTTAGGAAGTAACTGATCTGCAAGTTTACACAAAGATAAGAACTTACGTACGGGGGAAATAGTTATTCAAACGGAAAATAATAGTTCGGAAAAGATACAATAGTCTCGCCACGCGTCCCTTCTCGAATCTTACGATCTCGTGCAGAGGGAAATGTACCCGAAGTGACTACTATTGACTTTACATCTTTTTTACTGGTGTAAATTTGAAAGTCGCGAGGGAAAATACAGAGGATAGTAGAGAGCACGATGAACGGAGAGGCAGAAAGAGAGAGAGAGAGAAAGGAGAGGAGAAGAGAGAGGTTTACAGCGTCACAAAGATCAATACCTGATACCGAAGTAACTGAGAGAGGTGGCAGCAGGACGAGTGCGCCCGCGCGCGCTCACTCGCTCGCTCGCTCGTGCGCTCGCTCGCTCAAAAGAGGAGCAAGCGGCGGGAAACGGGGAGAAAAGTGAGGGAATCACTTATCGCATTCGTCTCTTATACGGGAACGCTCTAATTCGCGACATTGATACGGCTGCGCTTGCCCCTCGTGTAATTCCCGCGTCCCGATGGACGAAACTAGATTTAGAAACTAGAAATGCGCTGTTGATTAACGCGATAACGAACCATTCTATTCTTCCAATGGTCACGGCGCAAACAGACCTTCGCGAATTATTACCTCGTCGATACGCCGCAAACGTGCGCTCGATTCGTCACGGAGCGTTATGGGGCTTATCGGAATGAGGGGTTCTCTGAGCCAGTACGTTATCCGAGAATTCCTATTTGAAACTATATTCGATCGCAGATTTCGATCAAACGTAGATTTGACTCGATTAATTTAAATTAGCTTAAGTTAATCTAATAAATTACGATAAAAGCTCGATAGTCCTGATATGGAGATAAAAGCTATCGTTGTGTTTAATATAGATCCTATATTTTTCCATCTCGCCGTAGGGGATTTCTCGAAAGTACGGCGAGTCTGGTTCGCCTAGGCGTAAAATAGACTCTGAATGCATCGTTGCGCGCGAGGCGAGGCGAATCCGATAATGATATATCAGAGGCGGTTTATATACATCCGGGCGCGACTGCGTGGTTTTTTTTTCCCCCGCAAAAACGCGCAGCTTTACGAATATGAAATACGCGCATTCCCATCGTGTACAATGCGGGTTCGACTGTGCCGCGTATGCATTGGTCCGCGACGCGATGCGATTCAAAGAGATACGCGAGTATCAGCGGCATCCCTCTGTCCGTTTCCCTTGCCTCGTCCCGCCGCGCCGACCCGGCGCCGATATCCAACTCGAATCGAAAGAATAATCGAGGAACGCTATTGTCGAACCGAAATTAAATTCCAGCGCCCGATTAATTGGCCGGGATTCTCCCTATTCAATTAATAGGAGAGCGCGAAGCGAGGGGGTGGGGTGGAGACTCGGCGAGATGGATTCGGCAGTGCCGTTTGGACGCGCGATCCCGGAATTAGGACCGCTGTCTCTCACCCCCTTTCCCTCCTCCTCCCTTTTCCCCTTCCTCTTCCTCCCGGAACGACGGCACACACAGGCACACAAAGCGCTCACCTGCAGATAACCGCCGCTGCAGGTGGTGGCGTTCTCCAGCACCCCGACCTTAAACTTCTTGAAGCGCACCCGCAGAATCCAGTCCCGGGGCGTTCCGCGAAAGGCACGGAAACGGTACCAGCACGAGAGGGGCTTACCCCAGTTCGCTGGGGTCACCGCCGGGCTCGACACATCTTCGTAAATGTCCACTGTCTTGTTGCAGTGGCCTCGGTCCGCTGAAATAGAGACGGTTAGGACGAGGAAGAAGCAAAGGGGGACCCGTCCGGAGTGCCCTCTCCTTCATCTCGTTCGCATTCTTTATATCTTAGTTAGTAATTATTAATTTATGCTACTAGCCCGTAGTAAATAACCAATATTATAGTTATAAGTAAATGTTATTAGTTACGTTAATAAGAATTAATAACCTTATTAATTAGCAATGGGAAATTTATTGGTAGTAAAATATACGTAATTAAAGCGAGCAGGATATCCGCAAATATTCCCGGAATGAGTAAAACTCAACTTCCCAGAAGAACAGGCGTTTTAATTAATTTCACGTAGCTTCGGTAGCAACGAAAAATGGAGAAGATAAAGTTAAATGACCGACCCATCGCGATGTCCTCGCTAAGAAAATATCGATTTCGAAAAACCGAGTTGGCCCCGGAGAATCTATTATATTAAATCTATTATTAAATCGCGAAAATACGGGACGTTCCGTTGCACGTTGTATTAGAACAACGGTATTTTTCGTTGACCCGGTTGGGTAATGGAGGGAACGGGATGAAGGAACGGGACACGCGGAAACCGATGGGGTACGGAGGAGAATGGCGGAGGGTAAGGAAACGCGCGCGCGACAACACACGCGACACAAGTTTCGGCCGTGTAATCGATATTCGACCCGCTTGCCAGATACCTCTTATAAAGCGGCAGCCTCGTGTTATGGCCGGGCCGCCTCTCGTTCGTAAATCACCTTTTCCACGGGGTATCAAAACCTCCCTCGGCGGGATTCGCGCCCGCACCGATATACCCGGGATAAGTAAATCTCTCTAATGCGACGGTTAAGATCCGAGGCCCCCGCGTCTCGGCTGTTTACACCGATAATTCGGCCTGTTAGCCGCGTAACGGGGTTGCGATAATTGCTAGCACAGCTCCCGGGGATAAGTAGCTCCCGGGATGAGTCTTCATTAAACCGCACATCATCGGATTCATCGGGTGCGGGACTGCCAGGATCGAAGTTTTTCGAGAAAGAGAGAGAGAGAGAGAGAAGGAGAGAGGGAAGAGGGATTGATACCGCATCCGTCGTAAACGAGATTTATCCGCCGATCGCAACGAAATTTTATCTGCTAGATTAAATTAGAAATTGAAAGTTGCGACATTTCGCACGGTTTGACGTTACAGATACAGAGAACGTGGAGTCGGGATACGATATATATTCGCGATACGAGGATAAACACGACATTGAGAAAAGGCTTTTCTCATATTTTATCACCGCTTTCTTTTCTTTCATTATCCGGCTCGAATGTCTCGAAAGATGAGTCGCACGATTCTTATTGGATCGCTAAAACATAATATTGTAATTACTGATTAGATAGATGTCGTAAGTTTGCGGAAGAGCGCTCGGGAAACGATCGCGGTGTCGGATTGCATCCGCCGGCGAATAAATACAGAGATCGTTCTCGCGTGTCGCCCTGGCCTGGAAATTTGAACTCTCTCGCCGGAATTATACCCACCCCCCCGGTCCCCCGCGCCCCCTCCCCCCAACCCCTCGGATTAGACTTACCTCTGCGAATGGCAGCGGGACTGGGGGTGGCCAGAAGCAGGAGGAATATGGCGAAAAATCCCCAGCCCCAGCTACCGAGGAGTACCGGCACAGGCATTCGAGGCATTCCCGGGACAAGTGCCGAGGTTGTCAAAATACCTCCGCTTTCTCTCCTCTTATCTCCATTTGCCTCTCCCGTCGAGAACTATACCTGTGCACACACGTATATAAAAAAATACACGTAACAACACACGTATGCGTGTGCTCGTACATACATATATAATATCGCTCACTGATCCGTCCTGCCGTGTGTGCATCGAAAAATTGAAAAAAATATTGAACACCGTGCATCCGCAAAGTCCTCCGAAAAATAGTACGTATAATTTTGCGCGCCGAGAATACATCGTGCCCTTTTTCACGCCGCGAAATACCGAGGATCATCGAAGCGAAACGTATAATTTAATTCGAGCTTTTTTTTTCCTAATCCAATAATGATTAATCTACCACAAAAATTTTTGTGACTCAGTCGCCGAAGAGAATAGCCGGAAAAATCGCTGGCTCGTGCCGAAAAAAATGTTCAATTTTGTCTTGCCCGCGATTACGTTGTTCCGCTAGCGCAATATCTCTACAGCGTGATCTACTTGATGGGATGCAGGCGCAAGTGCGGGTATCGCGTTATCGTTTCCCCAAAGGACAATAAGGGACGCCGCGCCGTATGGTTTGCCAAATGGGTCGAGCATATACCGGAAGGGCCTCGTTCGTACATCCACGTCGAGAGAGCGGGGGTGATAATTGGTTAAATCCGCGTTGACTTGGCTATCGACAACAGTACTTCACCTCCGGAATTTTCTCCCTCCGTTCCCTCCCTCTTCATTCACCGCCGCTTTCCTCCCCCGCTCCTCGCATTCTCGCGTCGCATTCATTGTTTCGTCGTTCTCTCGAGAATTCAATATTTTTTTTTCCCCGGGACACGCGACCTCCGGCCAACAATTCAGTCCGTTCGACACACGAGGATTTAAAGATTCAGGAGAACCTCCGGAACTTCGGACCGCGCGGAAGTCCGAGATTTCAAAATCGCGAACGGCCAAGGTCGCGAAAATGTTTTTTTTTTTTTCCGGCCAACTCTCCGTCGGATCGTCCGTAGGATCGATGCACTCGCGGATTTTCAGATTCTGTCGGCGTGCGCGAATGGAATAAAGGCAGGCGCGTGCCGAAAATGTCGAATGAACCGAGCTCCGGAGCGGTTAACGCATCAGCAATTTAGATCGCTCGTTGATTACGTGCGTGCATAAAGGATGCAGATTCGCGGGCGCGCATTTTGCAAAACAAGCAAAGAGACACGGGGTAGGAGGACTGGATCGACGATTTCGCGGGAATCGTCGAGCGATCGTTTTTTGCCGATTTATCGACATTTTCGTCAACGACCGTGATTATTTCGCATTACCGAAAACGCGCATTTTCATGCGCGAGTTGCATACGCGATAAGGACGCGATTTCCGTGACGACGCGACGATTTGATCGCGACTGCACCGACGACAGTTCGGATTCAGCGATCGCTCTTTTCTACATCACAATTAGTAGGAGACGAAAGGGAGGAAAATTTTGCTTAATCAAAATACATTTATTTTATCAAAACGAAAGAATCTCAGGCTCTAAATAGGAAGATAATGCAATCCTTTGATATAATTGAGATGATTTTAACTATCTAAAAATCTAGAAATGAGAAATAATAGAAATTATTTTTTAGTGGAGAGCTTATTGGGGTAATTTAACTATTATCGTTGACACCGGGGCATGCACGTTCGTCCACGCACCTTTACCATAACACTCTCATGCTCCCTGATTACTCCAATTTCTCCGACGATCCTCGGAGAGCCTATAGTTCTCGCTGCCGATCGGAATCACCGACGCGACATCCTCCACGCGGGTCCCCTCGAGTATGCCATCTTCTCTCTCATCAGGACAGGCGACTTTTCGAGCGAACCGTTTGCGTACCGGGATTTACATCATCGTCGTCTTTGACGTATCGACCACGACGTCGCCTGGCACAGTTTCTCCCGCGATTTTTAACCGCGCACTGACGCACATAAAGCTCCGAAGGACGCTCCGAGGAGGATGCTGCTCGGAATTGAATCTCGTGATGGACCACCACCGGCACGGCGCGGTGGTGGTTTTTAGTCCCGAACGAGCACTGCTTCCGCTGCTTCCAGCAGCGCGTAGATCATCAACGCGTCATGTCGCGGAGAGTGGAATTGAGACTCGGGGATAAAGAACGGAGAGAGATAAAGAGAAAAAGAGAAAGAGAGAAGAGAGACAGATAAAGAGAGATAAAGAGAAATTACGAGGGGAAAGGAGAGACCGCGGGGGAGAAGAGGAGAGGGACGAGACGAGGGAACGAGAGGGCACAGTACGAGAAAGCACTCCAACGTGCCAGTTGGAAAGCCAGGCTGCGAGTCGACTGCTGGCACGAAAACTCGGAACGTGCGGCTGGCTTAACCGCCGTCCGCCGATCGGAGCTGCGGCGGGTCGAAGCTTGCGCAAGCTCTCTGGCGTTCTCTTTCCCGCTGTCTTTCTCCCACGACGTCGGCATGGCGGAACGCTCTCTCCCGTTCTCTACCCTCCACCCGTTCTCTCTCTCTCTCTCTCTCCGTTCCCTCTGATGTGTGCCCCGTTTCGCAGTTCCGCTCCCCTTCCGTTTACGATGACTTTCATTGAACTGCTCGCTGTCCCCCCTCGTTATTCCTCCACGCTGTCCCTCCGCGCTTGGACCCCCCCCCCTTCCCTTCTCGCATCCCCTCGAGCCGCCCTGCGATGACCTATTGCACCTATTGCCGTTGGCCCTCCGTCCTGTCGCGCTTATCCCCGACCCTTCTTCTACCTCTCGAGGCTTCTGTTTGTCGCCCCGTTTTTTCTCATCTTACCGCCTACGGCCGTCTTCTTATGCCCTCTCACGCGGGCCGGGGGCAATCGATAGGCATGTTAACGCGCGTAGCGTGCTTATCGCGCGAATTTAGCGCTTCCGCTCCGTGAACGCGCACGCGAGAGCACACGAGAGCCGCTATTAAAAATAAAAGCCGTCGCATCGCCGCCGCCGCCGCTGCCACGACGCTGCGACGCGTCGCAATTCACACCTGACGTATCGATTTACGACGAGCGCGCCGGTTATCCTGGTGCGCGCGCGAGTTCAGCCGAACGTTAAGGGGGATGGGAGGCCGTTTCTCCGTTTAGCTCGCGTTTACCCAACTGTCCGAATCCACGTGCGACCTCGACGAATTCGCAGGCTGCGCGTGTCCTCCCCCGTGCGAATAAATCGCAACCATCGTCCTTCCCTCCGATACGTTGAAATTCGGCAAGCCCCCAACGGCGAAGTTACCTCTCTCCGTCTTCGAGACCCTTTTATCTCGCTCCGGCAAGGTCGTTCTCGAGAGAGCCACGAACACCGCGTGCGCCGGCAATCCTACATTAATCAGCGTCGAAATAAACTTAAGATATAGCACGGGGGTAGCTGCCATAACTTAAACCGTATTTATGGCTCCGCGCCGTTGTGGTCCGGGAGGTACACGGATGCGATCCCGTGGCCGCGCGCGCTAACGTGCTTCACGCACCGTAATTCGGCCGATACTGCTAAGTCTAGCGGCGAGCGGGGGATTATCGAGCCGCATTATATTGTACTCGGGGAACGTATAATAAGCCGCGGGTATAAAGGAAGGT
Organism: Temnothorax longispinosus; assembly: GCF_030848805.1. Lineage (NCBI taxonomy): Eukaryota > Metazoa > Arthropoda > Insecta > Hymenoptera > Formicidae > Temnothorax > Temnothorax longispinosus. Next base: position 16,934,517 of record NC_092363.1, on the reverse strand, counting down.
AATTAAGGCCGCGTCCGGGCATAACGCACGAAAAACTGATAATGGAGCATGGAGCGCCTCCGGTCTCGCGGATGAAGCTAAAAGGGAACAATAAGCCCCACGATAATCTGTCCGAAAATCGGAGAGGCCCTTCCCCTTCCTCCCCTTACAGAGGAGAGGGATCCTCCGTAGATTGTTACAGTCTGATAAAGTCCGTTAATTGATACCTTCGGATAATTGAAATTATATGGAATACTTTTCCGATGATAAAAGAGTAATCATTTGTCTCTTCGTGGTTTCCTGATGACTATTAAATGAACGCTCGTTAATGTAATATATAATTTTATGGCAATTATTTACTCGATTATATATATTGGAAATTTATTACGACGTGCCATTTACGCGGTGTCCTCACTTTCCCCACTTGTACGAATATCTCCATCATTAATTTGTGAAATAAAATCAGTAGATGTACCATAATGATTATATTTATTCCATCTCGTTATGTGGCACTCCACGGATGAGGTGTTTAAAGTAAGCTTTAAAGACTAGTATCGAGTGGCACATTCACGTCACTCAAAGACTCGAGATCTCGCGCAGCGTTGTAGATCTGTCTGTTACAACAGCGTAACGGATAATGGTCCGACTCAATCGCCAGTGCTCCGAATTATTGACGGAGAATATCGCCATCGGAGAAGGACTCGCTCGCGCGGGCTGCGAAGCGAACGGATTTTCGATTTTCCAATGTAGTTTCGCGTTCATTTAAACATATGACAATATTTCTTGCGTAGTTTATAATCGGACACTTAGCTGAAATGCACAAGAAAAGATGAGCAAGCATGAAGCATTGTTAAAAGAATGAGATACATCTCGCCGGAGAGAGAATCGTCTTGCCTCTCGCGTCGCTGGAGAAAGACTCGCGTTCTCGTTAATCTAAGCTGTCTAACGATATTCCAGCTTCGTTTACACCGTCGGTATACTTTTACCGAAACCCGGCCCGACTTTTCCGACAGCCGCGGAATAATTACGGGGCAATTTGTTTGCGGCGGGGAAACAGAGACGCCTCGTCGTTGGGCTCCGCCGCAAACCGGCTGTATAATTAAGGCCCGATGCCTCGGCGCAGCGTCGTCGTCTCCGTCCGACAACACGAGCGGGGGCAAGGCGGGCGTCATTTACGGGTTGATTAATTGCGTACCAGCCCGCCGCGATCGCATCCAGCCGCAATCAGTGGGAGCTGTCTGCCGGGAAGAAAGCGAATTGAGCTGAGACGGCGGCGCGGGCGTGAAACGGAATGATCCCAGATCCCGGGAAGTCCCGATAACCCGTTCTCCATGGTCCGCGGACTAAGGAAATAAAGAATCAAAATCAGGAGAATCTCGCGTGGAAATCGGACTCGATATCTCACCACGGGAATCTATCGAGTTTCGACGAGCGAAGCTTCTCTCTCTCTCTCTCTGTCTCTATAGGAAATTTCTCTCGTGAAATTTAATTAAAGCTAACGAGTAATTATGAATGCAGCGAACGCACCGGTAAATGGCCGGTTAAGAGGACTATCACTGGATAATTCAAACCTTTTTGCTAGACAGAGACATAATTTTTGTCGGCTATCTCTCTCATCATTCCCTTCTATTTTGCGTTTATTAAACTTAACGAGCTTATCGGTATATAAAGCCCGATAATGAATCTGCCCGAGATATGCTCCGGAGTAAGATCAATAATTTGCGAACATACACCGAACCACGTAAACACGGCCCCCTTTGTTACCAATATATATCGGCCTATATAAGACGCGGAGCATACCAGATAAATTTCCCTTTGTCTCTCTCGCTCGCCCTTTCCTTTCTTTTTCATTATATAGAATCTTTGGTCGATACGAAATCGATTTTCCTTGAATGTCAAAAGTTAACCGCCGATGATGAACTTAGCCCCGACGGGGAAAATTGTTACTTCAATTGAATCAGAAAGTTTGAGATTTAATTATACGGGGACACGATTACCTCTCTCGTCGATATTTTTACCGAGAAGAAAAAAAATCTACTCCAAATTGACTAAAGCAACTACGGTTAACAGGGACGTCGAGTTTACACGGAGGGGCGAGGGAGAGGGGGATATAAAAAGGATGTTTTTATTAGAATAGACCAGCCTCGAGCTTCTATTAAAAACCAGCGATCCGATCGATTCCGTTCGACCTCGCCGACGATGCTAATTGTATAAGCAGCAGCGGCAGCGGCGACGGCGACGGCGGCAACAGCAGCATCTCGCGCGGCGGGAGAGATGCCGTGTCCGAGATATTAATTAGCACGGAGATACCGGATGTATGCACACGGACGGGCGATACATATCTACCCAGGGGCTCTGGCGCGTCTCTGTCTGGCTACACCTGAAAAGCCATGCCTAAACCATGCCTAAACCTACCCGCCGACGACGCTGAGAAGGTCTCAGCAACGCGATATATTGATTACGCCGTAGGGAAAGAGAACGAGAAAGCGAGAGAGAGAGAGAAGGAGAATATGTCGGAGTAGAACCAGAGTAACGCGGGGCGCGCCAAGCACGTCGGAGTAGAACAGCAGAATTCGTCGAGGTGCGCCGGGATATACGCCGAAATATGCGAATATATCACCCACCCCCTCCTCCCCCCTCCCCCCTCCCCCTTATCGATCGCGCATAATCGTGGAGTTCGGAGGCAACAGCGTGGTCGGGGGCCGCTCCTTCGCGAAAATCCGAGAGAATTGAATTCAGATTAATCTGCAAATACTTATATGCGCGACGCGATCCCGTATATACGCGGCGGTATATCTTTGTCGAGCACTTGGCGGCTAAATGGGGAGCACGATAATGGAACCGAGGAGCGCTGACCGATTCATCAGATTCATCGATCCCCAGAGAGAGAGAGAGAGCGAGAGTCGGTCTAATCGGGTTGTTAAAAAGATCACTGCTCTATTAAACGAATTAAATGAGATAGAGCTCGTCGACCGGGACGCGCGTATCTATGCCACTTGACGGAGTGGTGGACGTCGAACGAGGCACTTTCTGGTGTTCCATCCTGACCACAGTTTCGGCCGACGCAGCGCGAACACGGACGGGCTTGTTTGCGGCGGCGGGCAGGCTTGTGTTCCCTGGTTAGGTTCGATAATCAGGATGCGGGTAATCAGCCGTCTGCGCGAGAAGTGCGCGAATTGATCTTCGTTCTTCCCCCGGCCGACGCGCCGGTCTATAACATCCTTTTTTCAACACCCGACGGAAAATATAACGTAGCGGCTTCGATTAATCTCGTTAATTGAGCAGCCCATTTTGCATATATCAATATTATCGCATTGCCTTCATTCTTTCCTCGTTGCCTTTCTTTCCCTCTCAAAAAAAAAAAGATAAAGACAGTTTAATTTCTATAATCGCGATAGCGTTATCGCGCGCTTCCAGAAAATCCAAGGGTACGCGTCGTCCTTCGGGGCGACATCAGGAACACGGAAAAGTACGCTTCGTTGATCCGCGCGACGACGCGACCGAGCTTGGCCGCGCGTAATCTCGTGAAAACTGGTACATCGGACTCGGTGCTCCTTCCGAGGCGTATAATTGCATTAAGCATCTATCTGATCGCCGCGCGGCGGCGGCGTGTATCCCATCTGGAGAGCGGCAGGATTTATGCACGACAAACCAAACCAACCCCCTCGGCTCGCCCGGTCTGGTTGCGCGGAAGAAGGGCGACGGGGGGTGCGGTAGCGCCGGCACGAAAGACGGTGGCGGAGCGCGCGCGTGAGACCCCGCGGGCTGCATTGGATATAATAAATTTCCACTATCGCGAGTTTGCCAACTAATCGGCCGCCTTTACCATTTAATTAAGGCTACCCGCCCGGCTCATCTATTGTCCGTGTCGCGTCAGCTCGGCGTGGCGCGCGCGCGCGCTTAATTACGCCCGCTGAAAATCAAGAGAAATTTCTCGCGCCCCGAATTCACCTGGGGCCTGGTGGCCTGATATATAAGCACAGGAAGAAACACAAGAAAAATTGTTTGAATCTCGTCCCCCGAATGCGTTCTTTCGTCGAATCTCGTTAGCTCTAAAATGTATATTGTCGAAGCTTTTTAATAAGAATGCTTGTACAACTCGAACGCGATGTATAACTCGGATGTAATTTATAAGAACAAAATTTCAGGGGAAGAGAAATAATAAAGTTTGTACCTTCTGCTTGCAATATATTACATACTTAGCGCATACAACAATATAAAATATATAAATACAAAGCACAATATAAAATCTATGAATACAAAAACAACAAGCGCAGCTTTTTATTCAGCGTTGAAAAATATCTGAGAAACATCGTCGTTACTACAACGAAAATTGCGTTTCCCAATGAGTACAGATGAAAAGTGACTTATTATTACAATAAAGTATATATCAATTGGGCGTATCAAAGCTTTATACACAAAGGAAAACATTTATATCTAGCGTTAAATGGTAATTAAATTTTGAATAAAAATTTTCAACGAGTATTGTGAGTAAATTTCTCGCAGAATTTTCATAAGCTTTGATAGATTTCTAATGAGATTGTAGTGTAAAGATATCAATCACGCGTCTAATATAAAAGAGGCATATTTCATCCTTTACGTAAATATAATTTAATAAGAGACATAAAATAACGTTACATATTCTTCGACCAACATTTCATTACTGTTTTCTTATGTTTAATTTTAATTATCTCTGACCTATTAATAAAACTAATGTTAATTAATTGCTATTAATGTTAATTGATATTATTAATTATTAATAATAAAAATTAATATTATCAATTAAATAATGCAACTATTAAAATATTTTAATGTATAATATTAATATGAACGGTTAATATTATTATTTTTGACTTAACACAAATGCGTATTTTTATAACTAAAATCTATTAACGTATGCAATATATTAATTATACAGAAAATATTATACAAAAGCCTATTTTTTTCCATGACTCGCATTTTTGTTGCAATAAAGTTATCTTTATAATGTTGATATTCACTTGCTCATATTGTTGATTTGCTAGAGAGTTGGTTCATTTCTCACTCCTTTGCAATTTAATTTGGTTATCTCGGCGGTGAAATTATGCAACTTATATGCGTTTACGATGGGATCGATGTGTGCGTCTGGGCTGTCCGGGGACAGTAAAATGAACGCGTATCCACCTCCACCATTATTTGCAAGCTTCCCCGCAAATGAAATTGACAAAAGCGGCGTAATAACATTACAAATAACGTCTAGGTTTGGATGCGACATGCCTAATGCACGTAGCAATCCTTGGTTCATGCGGATAAGTTTCTGCAAAGTATACGTTAAGAGATGAATAAAGTTTTCAGCTTATAATTATGTACGGCATTGTCTAAGAGATAGCACAATATATAGATAATATCGAAGTTTGCAGAATAAAGTTTACCGCTAATTGTACGTAGCCGTCCTTCAGGTAATCTAGTTTTTGAACTTCTAACAGACCCCTCTGACCTATCATTAGCTCCGTGTTTTCTAATATATCTTTAAACTTGTTCACTACATTGTCGATGTTACTCTGGATGGACTTGATGAACGGAAACGATTGCTTCATACTCTCCATTTGTTTGTTTTGCTCGGATATAAGTTTATGGACATTCGAGTAAACCAGCGCGATCTTCATGCCCGGAATTTCTTTACCAATTCTTTCAATATTATAATACCGTAAACGTTCATTCGTCGGCCATGCGTTCTCGAATACATGTATCGAACCGTACACGGATATGACGGAGTCGATCAGTCTAGTCGGGGACTTGAATATAATGCGTTCACACTTTTGAACGTAATAACGAATTCTTGACAAATCGCGTTGGTTAAAAACATCTTTCCGAAACAACCAACGATAAAAGCACGCCGCGAGGCATGTCGCGAATGATGCGGAGCCACCCAGGCCCCCTCCAATCGGCAATTTCGTCGATATTTTCACGCTCCAGGATGATTGTGTATAAACCCATATTTGATCACCACGGGAGACAAGAATGAGAAGTAAAAAGAACGCTTGTAAGCTTAACAGGTGCGCGCGATCGTTGCAGTCGTAATTATCACTACGTCCGAATACCTCCCGTGATAATTGGTCAACAAAATTTCTTACGAGGTTACGCAAGTTAGCCTCAGTGAGTTGATTGTTACACCCCAGCTCAAAAAAGCTCTCTGTTGCGCTTAAAGGTATCCGCGCATATAACCGGATACTCGTGAAATTTATTTCTATGTGACCTTCATTTTGAGCTTTTGGAGTTAAAGAGAATATGAGTTTGGTACGTTGGTCTAAGCTAGCTGCTATGCACAGTTTGTTATATCTCGTAGGATCTCCGCTTAAGAACACCCTGCCCGGTGCGGATATGGTAAACTTGTACATGCTTCGCGCGAAAAAAAAAACTTTCCAGTATCCAGAAAATTGTCCGAATGTGATAGATTATGGAAAATTGGATCGCGCGTCAGATTGCGCGTCACTCTCGAAGATGATCAGAATGAGGATATCGGCCACAAATAATATTTATCACTCTTTCGTGGTTGACTGTGGCAGAGGTAACTCGTCACCAATTCGTTATCGTGCTCCTCTGTCCACAAAGGAAATTTAATAAGATTCAACAGTTGGTTTCTCAACTTTTCCCATTTTCCTGTCGATGTTAGCGAGACAGCGTAAATTTTCTTCACTTCTTTCTATACGCACGAACCTAGATTACATATTTTGCGGTTATTGAAACTCACGAAGTTTTCGTTAATGTCGTCGTGAGAAGACATTAGGACGTATACATAATTTAAATCTCACACTATTTTATATATAATTCGAGAGTGATATATTACTTACGATGTAAAACAACAAAGGTTTTCCTTAAAACAAATCCACGACAACGATTAAAGTTTAACAATTAGAAATTTAGTAACTGCCAAATTGATTTGTCACCTTTGATATGTTGCAGACAATATTTTTCAGAGTGATGGCTAAAGGAACGTGGATAATAACGACTTCTTTCTCAGCATCAGTTTAACGGACTATGAAAATGACACGCGCGGAACATACATAAACATAAACAATATAAACATAAACACAATTTCTGACATTGTTAGGCTTGTCTATCAAGAAGCGACAGTTAAGTTAAATGTCATTGAATAAATATAACAATTAATATACTAATTTATAATAAATATAATAATACACTAAATAATTCACAATGTAATATAATGATATTAAACACATATGACATTTTGTTCTGTTAACAGTAAAGAATATCGTTTTTTACTTTTGTTACTATCTAAAATGTATAAAACATATCCACCGGTATTTTGTCTTTGAATACTACTACTATATCGAGGGACGAGGAAGCAACTAATAACAACAACATACCGCGAGCTATCCAAATCTTCGCCGATCGCCAATTCCGTCGACATTTTTACGTTAAAAAATAATTTTATACTAATGTTTCTATCACGCGATAAGAATGAGGAGCGAAAAGGACACTTGTTAGGTCAACTGGTGTGCGCGATTGCTGGGTTCGTATATACCGCTGTATTCCTTTAACGAGTTGATAGGTATAATCTCTTTATTGTCTCACACAATTCAATACCAATGTACGCGTGATTGGCATTATCGTCATAGAAATGCATGGAAAATGTGCGTAAAGGTATCTTCATGTGTAAGTTGATATAGTGGAGAAAACTAATCTCGATAAAATTTCTGCTATATTTCAGGTAGCGAAGTGAATGCAAGTGTGGTGCGCACATCTATAAGCTGGCTGCAAGTTTTGTTAAACATCAACATGAATTCTCCGTGTAAGAACACTGGTACCGATATGTTAAATTTATACTTGCTTTTCACAAAAAAAATTTCTAGTATTTAGAAAACTAGGGTAATGACGAGTGATAGATTGTAGGAAATCGGATTTTGTGTCAGATTACGTGTCACTTTGTGAATGTACGGAATCGATAGCCCGCGGATTATTATATTTATTATGTTAAAGAAATTAAAAACGCTGATAAATAATGCCGACTGCCGACAAAAATAACTCGTCACCAACTTATTATCGATCCTCTATTTATATGTGAAGGAGATCTAGTGAGATTCGATAGTTCTCGACTTCTCCGACTTTTCTGGTTCTTTTAGCGAGACAGCGTGAGTTTTTTTTTATTTTTTTTATGCTTGAATTGTACGTATATTTTTTATTATTGAAGCTCTTTATTGAAATCTATATTAATGTATATACATCTGAGTATGTATGACATATTACTTGTAATAGCAAGGGCTTGAAACAGATCGGAGACGACGACTAATTTAGCAATTCTAATTTAGCAATTAGAGATTCAGCAACAGTCAGATTAATCTGTCACCTGTAAAATACGACGTACTGCTAATATCTTGCCAGAGTTTAAAGGAACATGGAAAATAATGATCTTTTTTCATAGTATCAAAACATAGCAAACGATATTAAGATATATATGACACACGTAAAACATTCATAAAGATAATTATAAGCTCTTAACTTACGAGACATCGATGTATTATAAAACAAGTGATTTATAAAACAAGAACTTTTCTGTACTTCATGAGTAGCAAAAATATACAAAGTATAAATAATTAAAGTATACCAAGAAGGATTTGAAGATCTCATGAAAGAAATATCGATAGCCCGTAACATCGATAGCTCGCCGTATTTAAAAGCAAACCTCGTGGTCCTCGTGTCGCACATGCGTGTGACGTCGACGGGATTGTGGCATTTAAAAATGGCGTAACAGATCCGGATCCGGCTGAGAAAGCTGAGGTTAGGATAATAAAACGAAGTGTCTTTTTGTATATGAATTATGTCCGTACTTAGCGCGAGAATGAGGCGATTGTTCAAGACGAGCGGGTTCACCCTGCGGACTTACGCAGAATTCTGCCGCGCGATGTGGCTGAGGGGCATGAAGAGCGCCGCGAAGCAGAGCTATACGAAAACCGTGCTGCTACCGCAGACCAATTTCCCGGCGCGACTCAGCGGCAGCAAACGGGTGGAGATGGACAGTTATTTGCTAGAGGTGGATTTTTCGTCTATCTACCTTTTTTTTTCCACTCCAAATTAGAACCTCTGTCCTGCGACAGAAGATCGCTAAATGTTTGCATGTCTGCAGTGGCTCCCTGTGTTTTTAAATAGAATTTTGTATCTAGCGTTGCTCGCAATTTAAATAACGTCACCGTGTAAATTCTGCAGTTATGATTTAACTGTACAAAACAATTCAAGCATAATTTTGCATTTTGCGTTAAGAATATAATTTAAGCTTTTTGTAGCATAATTTTCATGCTATAATCTTTTGGCATTTTTATGACAGAAATGTGGCTTCTTGGAATTGTACAACTGGCAGAGGAAGAATCTTGAGGGGCCGGACTTTATTTTGCACGACGGACCGCCGTATGCAAACGGAGAGCCGCACATGGGTCATGTTATTAACAAGGTTTTTATTAATAAAGAATTTTAGGTGGTACATTCTTTTTTGTTACACCGATATTTAGAAATTATTTTTATTCACTTAGGTCCTTAAGGATATTACACTGAGAAGCAAGATTATAACAGGCAGAAGGGTGCATTACGTCCCAGGTTGGGATTGTCATGGTTTACCAATTGAACAGAAAGTGCTTAGTGACGTAAAAGACGACAGTCCCTTAGAGATTCGCCGCAGAGGTATGTCGAAACATAAACGTCGCAAGACGTGGTATCTCCTGTTGCCTTAAAATTTACTATATCGCAGCTAGAAGATATGCAAGCGACGCTATAGCGAAGCAACGACAAGCTTTTACGTCGTGGGGCGTTGTGGCTGACTGGAACGAATCGGGATGTTATTTCACGAATCAAACCTCGTACGTGAAGAACCAGATGCAACAGTTTATAAATCTATACGACAAGGGGCTCGTGTTCAGAGCCTTCAAGCCAGTGCACTGGTCACCGTCCTCCAGGTACAAATTAGGAATATCAGTAGATCCATTCTAAAAAGATTCCTTCAGTCTTTAAATTTTTTTCCTTTCTGATAATCGCAGAACGGCGTTAGCAGAATCAGAATTGGAATACGAGTCTCACGTGAGCAAGAGCGTTATTGTTCGCATGCGACTTGACACACATGCATTAGCCTCGAGATTAAAGAACTTTGAAAATAAACCACTTTACGCTCTTATTTGGACTACTACTCCATGGTCATTGATGGCTAATCAAGCTATAGCTTTCTCCAGTGACATTATATACTGCATTGTGGAAGACAATTCGAAAAATCTGTATATTCTTGCACAAGAGTGCTTACCATATATTGAGCAGAAGCTTGGTCCATTAAAATTAATTACAACTATTACGGGTAATACTTGGCTACATTCGAACACTTTATCTTCATAAATGTGTAGCGACTGTGTAATAAATAAAAGATGATTTATTAACAGGGCAGGACTTAAGCGAAGCCAAATATCTTCATCCCATTACAAAACAACGTTTGCCATTCTTACCTGGACAACACGTTACAACCAGTGTCGGTACTGGATTAGTTCACACAGCACCCGCACACGGTCCCGAGGACTTTCTCATTGCAATTGAGAATAATATACCAGTGGTAAGGCATCTTTCATCGGTGACAATGTAATTTATATTCTAATCAGTTGTATTATAACGATTTTAACGGGTCAATCCGCATTGTTGTTTTAGTTATCTTTGATAGACGAAGAAGGATGTTTCACCAAAGAAGCGGGCGACGAGTTCTCCGGCTTAGATGTCCTAAACGATGGCGCTAATAAGATCTTGCAGCATATCGGTGAAGACGTGTTGCATGCTGACACGATTACGCACAGCTATCCGTACGATTGGCGAACCAAGAAGCCCGTGATTATCCGCGCGAGTCACCAATGGTTCATAGACATAAGGTCTATCAAGGAGAAGGCGATTGTAAGTTTGCCGGGTCTTTCTGAAAACAAGCATGCTACTACGAATTCATCACTCGTGTGCTTATGTCTTTTTTACGCAAGGACAGCATCGCGAATATAAGGATATACCCGGAGCAAAATCAGGCGTCGTATTTGAACGCGTTGATCGCACAAATTAAGCAACGACCCTATTGGTGTATTTCTCGACAACGGTCCTGGGGAACGCCGATACCAGTGTTGCACAATAAACGAACCGGTGATACGTATACGAGCAGGTGACTGCTGATTGGCAATACAATTGATTGAAGTTTCGCGATATGGGAACAGGATTGCTTACAGGATACTTTTGTATTGCAGAAAATGGGTCGAGAGACTGTGCAGACTGATGGAGCGACACGGTACCGACTACTGGTGGGAACTATCGACCGAAAAATTAATTGGTCGCGAGCTTCGGCAGGAATTGAATGACGATATACATGATTTGGAGAGGGGAACCGTATGTACAAAACTAATGATCTCTTTTAGGCTGCAGTCCACTTGATGCTACAAATGCTTTGGAGCGTTCTTCTTCTCCTTCTTTCTTCATTGAAAGAAAAGAGAAGATGAATGCTTCGAAGCATTTGTAGCGTCAAGTGGACCGCAGCCTTAATGGAATTTCGAATGTCAGTAATGCATGACTGCATGACTACATTTCTTGAAGGATATCATGGATATCTGGTTGGATAGCGGTCTCTCGTGGTCGGCCGTTTTGCCGGAACATAAAGCAGATTTGTATTTAGAAGGAATGGATCAATTTCGCGGTTGGTTTCAGTCATCATTACTAACATCCATTGCTCTTCAAGATCGTTCTCCCTACAGGTAGCTCATGCAACGTGAAATTAAATATCGGCTCTCATATATACTTATATATTCATATTGTTCTTTTCAAAGCGCGCTGTTCGTGCACGGATTTGCTGTGGACGATAAAGCCTCGAAAATGTCGAAATCAGTTGGGAACGTCGTAAATCCAGAGATAATTATCAAAGGTGGAGAAAATTTGAATAAAGATCCGGCGTATGGCATCGATACTCTAAGGTCAGTTAAAAATATTCGCTGATTTGATAGCGATCGTCAAAAATAAAATATGTTGTGTTAATAAAAAAAATTTTTTTTTGATAGATGGTGGGTGGCTAGTCACGGATGCCAACACAGCCAGGTTCCGGTTACGACTACATTGTTGCGCGAGAGTCATGAAACTGTACAAAAATTGCGCTTAGTCTTACGATTCCTGTTAGGCGTTTTACATTCGTACAGCGAAGGAATCACAGTCGAACCGGAATATCTCTATCTTGACAAGTATATGCTACACGCTCTGCATGAATATAATAAAAAGGTAAGGTTGTAAGCTATATTTAAAAAGTATTCACGTTATTCATGATATCGATCCTCTGTCTTACAGATTCAAAACTTGTATGACAATTATTTGTATCATCACGCGTGTAAATTGGTAACGAATTTTCTGGCGAACACCGTGTCGCCGGTATACTGTCACTTGATTAAAGACAGACTTTACTGCGACGAAGCAGCATCCCCGACGCGTCTGGCCGCGGTAGAGGTGACGCGCGCAACCCTGACTGTATTTGCGAGGTCCATTGCGCCGATCGTTCCACATTTAGCAGAAGAAGTGTGGCTGTACCATCCTGAAAACTTGGGTAAGCGACTTAACAAGAAAGCGTTTTCCACATTGTATTACCGTTCGCATATTATTTACAGCGTCAGTGCCATTGTATCATACTGAATATAAAGTATCAGAAACTTGGCATCGACCAGAAATTGCTAGACACGTAGAAACAGCTTTAAACTTGAGAAGCAAGGTGAACACATTGACTGATCGTAACACGTGGGAATTGTCGGCCACCTTAACAGCTTCGAAGGATGACTATGAATCGCTCTCGGTTAGGAACTTTCTATAAATCATAAATTATATTAGTCTCCAAGTCGCAATAATAATGATCAAACGTGACTACTATAAATCGTATCTGCTTATTCTTGCAGATACTTCAAAAAGATCGAGAATCCTCTACGTCAGAATTATGCGACATTTTGCAACTGTCGTCAATTACATTGATAGAATCACCCACGGAAACCGAGACGCAGGTTGAGTTACATAATATTGAAAAAATACTCTGTCAAAGGTGCAGGAGACATCCTGAATTAGATAAAAACGGTCTCTGTGGACGTTGCGTTAAGGTACTCGACGTGGCGAATGTATCATCGATATCCGTGTAAGCGTAGTGGTCGGCTATTTCTTAACTATCGCCCATTTTGCTAAATAAACAAATATAAAAGCGTATGTCTTTTTTTTCGAAAATTAAATTACTTTTAATGAATCCCGATACCTACGAGAGAGAAATTACTGATATTTTACATTCAATACAACGATAATAAAAGAAGACACGACGGAATTTAATCACAGTGCTATTGTTGCTTTGTCGTTAAATCGTACATGTGATTTATATTCAAAGCATTGAGAAAATGCGTTAGATGCGGCTGGTACCCGCTGGTGGCCAACTTGTGCGCGACGTGTGCCATATATGTCCGCCACTCGCAGAACGACTGGTACATTTGCTCCAAGTTCTTGTAATTCGGATGACTGTACCGACCCGCGCTGCCGACGGTCCAAGCTTGCGATCTCAAGCGATTGTGAAACTTCAGTATGATTTTAAAGATGTTAATCAAGCAGACGCGCATCTTTTCTCCGCGCGTATTGAGCATGCACCTGAAATCGGAACGCTGTAAGTTATATGTGTATTCGGTCTCGAGGAAAATCGATCGAATGACAGAGACTACCTTGAAAGTATTCTTTTAATGTAGCTCATGTGCGAAAGATAGATCTGATCTATTGTCCGGGAATTCTGCAGATCTTTCTCGAACTCATTCCAACTCGAGTTCAGGACGCTACACGTCAAATAATTGTGAAGAGCATTCGTGAATTGTGTCATCGAGTGCCTGTATAACTGTAACTGCATCCAAAAACGAACAAACTTAGTAAGAACAATTTCTTAACGTTATCTCCACAATATCCACGATAAACGGTCTACCTTGTGATACTGCTCTGAATTAACTGCGTTACGCTGCACCTTCATTATATTAAAGTCTTCCTGTAGTACCCACGACATTCTGCCAATCATGATTAAAAACTTGAACACCTTACTGTATTGCAGCATCATAGTGTCATCCAAGATAATATTCAACGGCCATGATATTTTGTAGTTGAGGCAAAGGCATTCCAAGACATTCGGATCTGAAATCTGCGAGAAACACTATTATTAATATCGGAGCAAGTATCATCATAACAGTTTTAAACAAATGATTGCGCTTACGTATAACTGACACGGTTTGTCGACGGCGGAAAGGCTCAAAAGTTCCGAATTGGCGTAATTATTGCTGAGCGAATTCATCAGCGCTTTTTCTAAGAGATTCGTGAGGGTGGCGGAATTGAAGAGCTCAATCGGCGCGGATATCGCATAAAGCCGCGAATAAAGCGAGTCCGTCAGACTCTTCGCGAATTCGCCGTTCAACAGAAAGAAATAACTGCGTAGACTGTGCAAGTGCGATAGCATGTTGTGTTCGTTCACCAGGTATTTAATAATCGCGTTGTTAACCAGCCGGCTTTGTATCTGCAGGGGAATGATGATGGATTTTTCCAAATACACTTTGAGAGATGTATGATCGATCATCTCGACATCCGCTATGGTCAGAGACGAGGGTGCGACCGACGATTTCGCGTCGAAACCATCGCCGAATAGATTCGGCAGCTTGAAATTAGTGCTCATCGGAGATTCGAAGCACGTTTCTTCCGTGATCGACTTTGTCATGTCGTCGGATAAAGACGAGACTTCCTGGCCGGCGTTTAAAGCGAATATATCGTCGCTATTCGGTATCTGCGACAAAGGAGTATGCATCGATGCCGTGGTGAAATTGTCGGTCGTACACGACATCGGTGTGTCTATATTATTCTGCTGCTGCGTATTATTCAATATCGGCTCGTGGGCTTCATTATTTGCGTTAGTCTTACTTGAACACTCTTCGTCATTCGTAGGCACGTTCGCCGTTTCTTTCGGCAATTCGATATTGGTTGTCGAAAGAACATTATTGTTCGCGTTTTCCTTCGTATTATCCGAACTTGATTCGCTACTGATATCAATTGATACCTGATTATTGCCGTTTGTATTTGCGCGATCAATAATTCCTTGATTGTCCGTGAGTATCGTACTGAGCTCATTGTTATTCGGAGTAGTCATACCGTACTCTTGCATCAAGACTTTAAGTTTGTTGGTTTGTGCAGTCGTCATATTATCTATCCTCCCGATAGCTAAAGACTTAGGCCTCTTAATAGCACCAATAATTCTCTCCGTCATCTCGTCGGTTTCTAAGATATCGTTTAAACGAGTATTGAGCGCACTCGTTTTTTTATCATCGCCGTTCATTATAGTATGGATACTTTTCATTGCTTCGTCACGCAGAAAATCCTGTAAGTTACTCCTCTCGTTATTCTTCTTGTAGATCTTGTATTTTAATGGTAGAGATTCTTGCGGTAGATGTTCTGCGTTCTGCGTATCCGCTGTCACGAGGGAATCGTTATTTGCAATTTCTTCACTTGTAATTTCCTTGTCCGATACGACATCTTTATCGAGCTCACGATCTTCGATGGGCGAGACAGGCGGGACATCCGTGTCGACGCATTTGGCGGCCGATAGATTTTCTTTAGAATTGCTCTGATCGGAAACGTCTGTCGCAGCTACATCCAACGGTCCGTTTTCCGCAAAGTTGCTATTTTCATCTTGGCTGGACACCTCGGACGTGGTATTTTCATTTTGTTCGTCGACGACCGTATTTTCATTGGAACTTAGTGTGGCGGGATTTTCCGATATTTCTCTATCGAGTCTCTTTACAGATTTCAAATATTCCACTCGTCTTTCGAAATGACTCATTCTCGCCTTTCGCCAGATGGATCGTGCACGCTTGCTCTCTATATCGGCAGTTAACTTGTCATAGTAATTTATAAGATTTTCCCTGAAACAAGCAACAATTATAATGCCATAAATATTTAAAACTAAAACCAGCGATCATTTTCCAGTGACTTTTATTTAAGATATTAAATCTCACCGCTCGGCCCGTTGTTGCTCCCGTATTTCTTCCTGCTCTCGATTAATCTGTTCGAGCAACAATTTATCAGCTAGCATTTCGTTCACCTTTTCCCTTTCTTTACTCAAGGCGCTCGCTTCCGCCTGTTGCTTCAATTCTTGCAGCAACTCTCGTTTACTTTGCGCGGCCTTCATTGAAAGTTCCTTGCGTTGCTCTAAAGGAAACAATTATCACGGTAGTTAAATACGTACATCCTTTAATTTAGAACGCGATAAAAACTGAAGATGTAAGAATATTACTGTCCAGCCTTGACAACGTTTCCTGTTGCGCACGTATGACGAGCTCAGCCGTTTCCCTCTCGGCTTTCTTCTCGTCCTGAATCGCGGACAAAAGTGATACGATTGGTCCCAATGCCGCCTCGCCTTTACGCTCGTATTCCTGACACCTCAACAACTGCTCTCGCAGCATGGATACACTCAAGCAGACCCTCACTTCCGGTTGAGCATTGAGAGACGCGTTGCACACGGAATTCTAAAATGCAAATATCGAGAGATCAATTATTGATTGAAATCAATTAAAATTAACAAGCCTCGGGGTCATAAAAAATTACCTTTGGACTGCAAATTTTTAAGAGTCGCAACGTTTTCCCGCATTGCAGTATCGACTCCGACAATTCGGATAAGAAGCCGGGTACCGATTCGGTATCGATCGCGAAACTCTCCGTCCAAAATTTACGTCCTCTCTTTCGCAGATAATGAGACCGTGCTTGAATCATAAATTCTCCGTAAACGTCATCGCACGTTCCCTCGAACAACCAATTTTGCAACAACCTATAAGAATAATTGGTAAATATTCGTCCGATTTAATATTCTTTTTGTGAAGAATAAAAAAAAAGATGTGACGTTTTCTCACCGAAAGTAGACTTCGCAGCACGACTTTAATATGGAGTAAAGCACCAACGCGACCTTAGGATTGGTGACTTTGGCCACTTCTTTGTAAATGTGCGTCAAAATCCCACTACCGCCGCCCAAGGTGCACTGCGTATTCGCGTTACAACCGCATAGCTTTGCGACTTCCACAATTAAATGCGCCAACGGACGAATCTGTTTAAACAGGCTCAACAATCCATGAAATTCGCATCGGTTGAGAATCCTCTGCAACGCCGAGCGATAGTAAAGGAGTAGCTCTTTAACGCTGGCGCACATTGCCTGCAATTGTATCATATGTAATTTAAAAAGATGAACAGACACACGTCGTAGCGCGAAAAAATTGTATTACACACCTTGAATATGAGACCATCTTGCTGCAATTTACCCGTTTGCGGATCGGGCACGACAAGGCGTGACAAGGACCTGAAACTGTTGCCCCAACAAACCGCCTCTTGGCAAGTAATCCCCAGCGCCTCCGAGCTTATTCCGTGGACAGTGATGTTCTCCTCCAATTTAAATCCCGTCTGAAACAGGACTCATCATGACTTACAGGCATATAAAGCGCGTGGTTGCGCTAGCGTGATTCATCAAATTCCACGTACCACGGTATCGTATCTAAAGGTATCCGAATCTATACCGAATAACAACAATTTGACGTCCGACAAAAATTTCTCGAACGAAACCTCCCGCATCAGGGATACGGAACGCATTGCCTATAACACAAAGGGAACAATTTTTGCATGATATATTTGCACAAGCATCGTCGTCTTTACCTTCTTTGGCAGCAGTGATAAAATACTTGTTTGTCTTATCCTCGCCAGGTGCAGCGCAGTTTCCGGCAGATCTGTGACAAATAGCGACTGCTTGGAAAGCTCCGGCGCTCCGAGGGATTCCCACGTTCGTAACTTGGAAATACAATCGTCGGAAAATAATACCTCTTTCCATATTAAATCGGGAATACTTCCGATGCTTTTTGATTCGTTCGTAAAACTACGATCGGAATTGTCCGACGGCACAGCACAGAAACGATTTTGATTATCTACAGGCTTTATCCATTCGCAAGGTAAAGTCATGTTTGACATAAATCTTTGTGTAGACAAATATATCTTATTTGTTTGTTCAACCTGGTGAAAAAGATACAATTCACATATAATCGTAAAAAAAAACACATGTATAGAAAAATGCAAGATATATCTTACCGTAATATGTGCTAAGAAGGGAGTAACCATGCTACCATGTTTTGTAGAATTCTCAGTACAGCTCGATATGCAGGGAGTCATTTGTATAGCATTATTATACCTAAAATAATATATCGAAAAATCCTTGAAAGATATATGTATATAGAAAATAAGAAACCCTAAGACTGTGTGATCGTACCTAATTGTTTGGATCCCTAGGATGGATTTTGATACACACTGATCTTCGAAAGATACTCTGCTAACAAAATTGGTTGCCGTATCCTGCCTGGTACAGGTTCTGCGTATGCCCAGCATCGCCTCAAACTTCTCTGGCAGGATAAAGGATTCCATAGGATATGTTTGAAACATTGGTACGCCATTTGTAGATATAACATCCTCGGGTAAGAAGGGATTGGTTTTTCCATAGTGAAATACGTCCTAAGCGAAATTCGATTCAAGTTAGCTTTGGTATAAATCCTGAAAACCGATTACCTGACGAAATTAGAGCAAAATAAATACCAATGCAGCCCCCGTGTCGGTCTGAAAGTTCTTAAGCTCGATCAGCAGCCGTAAGGTGGAAATTACAGCGTCGGTGTTACCCTCCTGAGTATACAACTTGCTTATCAAACCTTCTAACTCTTTCGCCTCTGACGCACGTCTCAGGGACAGCCTGAGCACGAAGGCATGCTTCAGTATCTCCACCAGGGGATCAATCTCAGAATCTGCTGCGTTCTCTGCAATTGTGTTCGACAAAGCGCTATGATTTAAATACCTACATTGTTTTGTCTTTTCATTTAAACTTGTGCCATCGACCTGAGGCACATGAGTGTACCTTGATCATACGTCTTGCTACTCTTGTTTAACAATATCTCGTAAGCCTTCGAGCGAAAGCTCCTCACTATTTTGACGTCGCTCGTGGGTGGCACGTAGGCGCTCTCATTCTCGGGGCGATTCCTCCGCAACGTGTGCCTGACCAACTCCGTCACGAGCTCGTAGATACTGGCGTTGCCCCGTTCTGGATCCATGATCGAAGTACTCCGTCAGGCGATTGTTGATTAACCGTTGCGACGAGTCGCGGGAGACGGCGATTATTTTCATAGTGCCATAGTCAGCCATAACAACGCGACTCGCGCGGAGTAGAGAAGACATCTGGCGGCGAGCGTGAAACGGCTCGTAAAAAAAAAAGGGAGAGGAAGGGAGAGGGTAAAGATGTAATCAGTAATCAGTTAATCACTGGCGAGATATACGGGTCGAACAAAAAAAGTTGAGAACCGAAATCTCGATCGAGCGAGACACTCCAATCCCTCGGGGCAATCAAATTCAAAAACTGATTTAGGAAAAGACGAAGCACGTGGAGATACAAAAAAAAAAAACAATAAATAAACAAACACGACGGAATGACGACTTGTAATTAGTATTAATTTTATTGCGTTATTATACATATGCACACATACATGCACATCGTGACATCGAGAGGTGTGTGTATATATGTGTATGTCGCGCACGTGTGCTTGTTACGCATATATCGATTATTCGCGACACACGTGTACACGTGCGCGCGCGCACCATGCCGCGTGTACACGTATCTCGCACACGTATGCACGTATATGTATAATAATAGTTGACATACGTCGCTCGCGATACGTATGTATCAACACTGTACAGCGTGTAAATCCGTCTACCGGTAATCGTCCGAAAGCCACCCCCTTTTGTTGTGCCTCGTGTACACGTCCGACTAATAGAAAAATAAACGCTTCAGATAAGAACCGCCTTCGTACGCCTCGCTCTCGCGAAAGGTGCGAAAAATAAATTTCGTTTCTCCTTCCCTTTCTTTTTTTTTCCTTGCCTCTTTATTGCACCATGCTCCTCTCTTTCCGATCTCCGTTATATAACAACTACGCTCAATCCTGCTCGCTCCTCCTTGCCGCCCCGCCGTTAAGTCTAACGCTACTTATGTCGTTTTTCCTGTTTTTTTTTTGTTTATTTTTATCTTGTCTAACGCCGATGTTCTAAGGGGATCGACGAGTTTACGATTAACTACGATTGCACGAGAAAAAGTAAACCGATCGCTGGAGAAATCAGTAATCGAGTTTGGCATCATTATCGTCGACCGCAGCTACATCCCCTCCGACATCGCTCCGCGACTATCTCACTTAAATTTTCAATCCAATATTCCTTCTCCATTTTATATATGTATATATATAAATATTATTTATATATAATATATATATTATATACATATATATCTTGTCTTTTTCTTTTAATTTCTTCAGAAACAATTTCTTCCAATATTAAAAACGAAAAGACTATTATAGATGATCGATTTAGGTGAACCGTCCTGTTGCGACAATCGCCCATTCGAAGGGCCGCGAGAACTTTGCAAAATTGAAAAAATCCTCGACGGAAGATATCTCTCTCCCTCATTCGCCCGACTTGTGAACGCGCACGTGAGGGAGGTAGCGTTTATAAAATAAGTGTTCCTGTGTTCAGCCGCGCGATCAGCTAGAATTAGGTTCCACTACATCATAAAATCGCGTCCCTACTTAATTACACAATGTAAAATATTATAAGGCTCTATTTTTGTTTTCTCTGGCTCTGGTAACAATCTCTAACAGAGACCATCGCGTCAACGCTACAGAAGCTCGTCATGATTCGTCCGCCCGTTTCTTTATCGGTCTTCTCGTTGTCGCACTGATAGTATTTCGTGTCTTATCTTGCCCTCAGATAAAACGATTGAGCGTCTTAAAGAGCGCTAATTGTAATAATAATAATAATCTATTATTTTTTTTTCTCGCTCTTCTTATCACTTTGCCTATCGTTAATCTGCAGTCTAGTCGCGATGACGACGCCAAGCCGGTGCAAGCAATAATACGAAAAACAGAAATCGCGCGAATGAAATGGATGTCGGTCAGCGGATTCAGCTATATGGATAAATCGCTATGGATAAAACACTTTTTTTCTCGCTCCATTCGGTTGGATTACACTGAATAACACTCTCGTTTCTTCCTCTCCTCTCTTGTCTATTTTATATATCGGCTAAACGCTGAATGGCACACGTTACCGCATCACATTATTGCAATTTGATGTGTCAGCGCAACAGCTGATGTTACTATTTTGGATGACCTTCGATCAAATAAGCTCCATATACATATATACTATATCTTCTGCCGAAGTTAACAAGTCATAAAGAGAAAGCATTTAATAAAGTATATATATCTTATGTACATTGACTGTTGTTGAAGAAATCATGTCGAGAACATGAAGCCTAGGACAGGAAAAGTGTCTTCTGCGCTCGTCGTTCTTTCTCTCAGTGGTTGATTTTCTTTTACGGACTCGTACACACAACAGTTTTCTCGTAATTCTCGCGAGAACATAGAACTGACGCTCGATCTCGATTATGTGCAGTCTAAAGCGGGTTATGCGGTTAAAATAAAATGAAGTTTGCAGTGTGTGTGTTCGACGACAGGCAAATAATGTAAATGTAATGTTCTACGTAACAGGATGCTAGATATATCAGTTCAATGATCATCCATTTCGTGGATACGTTGACGTTTCGATTGCGATGGCTGGTGTTCAGGAGGCTCGGGGCTCTCGACGATCGCGAGCGGGGCCGGTGAACCTGGCGAGCTGTCCGATTCTTCATGAGTGCGTTTGCTAATCCCCCCAATGCCAGCATCGGGGCTGATAAAATTTGCACTGTTGCGAAACAAAAAATACACACGAAATTATAAATGACGTACGTCGATAAAGCCGCGGGTATCGGTGCAAATTGAATAATTCGTAACGTAACGCCTTTCTAGCGCAAATCGTACCTGTAATTATATGTTGTTTGTACAATAACAGGAGCTGGACTGTATTGGCCAGCTGGAGATAAAGAATGGTCCTCTACAGCGTTCCCAGGCACCAAATATTTTTCTGTTCCAAGAAACGAACCGTAAGGTATCTTAGCGATAGAAAAAAAAAAAGAAATCTTTTAGATTTTAAACGACGGAAAGAAATTCACCTTCTCTTCCTGTGGCATCGCCACTGACACCATTTGTTACCACTGTTTGCACCAGGCGTCCCTTGTGAGTTGTCTGAGACGATGTATACGGATGTCCAGGAGAGCCAGGCGCCGATTGACTCGTCGCGAGTTGCCCAGCCGGAGAAGATACCGAGCTGTCCGGATAAGATTCGGGTCCTGGGGAAGCCTCTCTGCTTAGACACTCGGGCGTGATTAATCCACTAATTCCTACGTGGGACGGCGAAGCCGGGGCACTTCTGCTGAAAACAGGTGATAATATATTAAACGATTTATCAATCCATACAGACAATTCACAATACGGGACTTTTTTTTCAACATTACCTTGATGATAACGTCCCGAAGGGCGCGCGGAAACAAGGTACACCACGTTGCCGTCTTCGTCTGAATGCCTGCTCGATGAGTTTGGTTTCCGATTGGGGATCTATCTTCCAGAACGACCCTTTCCCCGGTTCTTCCTGACTTCTGGGTACTTTGATGAAATATCGATTCAACGACAAATTGTGCCGTATAGAATTTTGCCAGCCCTTATCCGCGGTTCTGTAGTAGGGATAATGCTTGGTGATGTACGAATAGATCCCTGACAAGGTGAGCTGTTTATCGGGCGCCGAGGCGATCGCCTGGACGATCAATTGCGCGTAGGAATACGGCGGTTTCGAGTCATCCTTCGGTGGACTGTATCGCGGCGCTGTGCCGTTCGGTCCTGAACTGTTACCACCTCGATAACGCGCATCGGCACCGGGCTCCGGGCTTATCTGCCTGCTAGAGCTCTGCCCGCCGTCGTGCCTCTCCAAGTTGTGCCTATCCAAGGCGGAGCTCTGCGAATCGTTCGCCACGGCAGCGGCGGCGTACACCGCGGCCATCTGTAAGTCCGCCGAGATGTTTCTCCTGCCCTGGCCGGCACGCGGACTCGCTGGACACGAATTAGCGGCGCTTATCGTGCCCGTGGGCGACGGGAACGGGCTGCTATATCCGGCGTCCGGGATGTTTATTCGCAGGGGAGGCAACGGTGCCCGCTGCTTCGGCGGCGACGGCACGCGAATGTTACTTTGTTCCTGCTCGTCGACAAGCGACTGGAACATCAGCTTTATCGTTGTACTTGGAAATCTGAATGTACATCTGCAACACCATCAAAAAGCCAATCGCCGTCACAAAAAAATATCTCGAATAAGTATTGTCATTAATTTATATATCAACTCAATTGTAACTACATTAATACGAAATTGTGAAACAAGTTTTCCTGCTTGAAAAAGCACGCATAATTTGTATCTTACTGTAGCGCTGCAAATTATTATTTATGTTTATGGCATGCTCATTAGTATCGAAATCCAGAATCTCTATTCATGCTTTTGTAAAGACTAATTATTTGCGTTACAGAAACAATCGTCACGCTCGTCGCCCGTCCATTTTTACATAATCATCAGGGTCATGGCTACCTGTGCAGTTACTAGGGTCTGTCCCTTTCTCACTCCACTGACGAGCAAGGAAAATTCCAAAGCAAAAGACAGCTAGCGATCCTAGGCCATAACAACGCGACGTCGAGTCGCGTCGCGTCGCGTCGCGTCGAGGCCAAAATACCGGCCACCCGGCGAAAACAATAATAAATAAATAAACGCTTCGCGGGACTCACGTCTTTGGCAGTTGAAAGACCGGGGCGCCCTTGCGCTGGAACACCCCGTCGACGAACACGCCGTTCTTGCCGTTGCAGACCATGAAGAAGAACGGGTGCTCGTAGAAGATCTCGAGGTGCCGGCGCGAGATGAAGCTGGAGTGGCCCATGTTGACGTCGACCTCACCCTTGCTGCTGTTGCGGCCGATCGTGATGCGCCGTTGCCTAACCATGTACTCGAACTCGCGGGCCTCGAGCCGCGCGATCGGCGCCCCGCTCGACTCCGGGTTCCACTGCATCTTCGACGGGCTCGCCGGCGCCGACTTGAGTGCCAGGAGGGCCCACGCGTCGCTCTCCTGGGTACGAGAGTACGTAGACATAGCACCGAGAGCGAATGAGCCGTCGTGTAGCCGAGAGAGCAGGCACGGGAAAGGAAAGGAAAGGTGAGGAGAGGAGAGGAAGACAGTCGGGCGGAGAGAGAAAGAGAGAGAGAAGAAACGCGCGTGCGGAGGGGGCACCCAGGGGGACGGAGACGGCGCGCGCGCGAGAGAAAGAGAGAAGGAACGAAACGGAGATATAGACGGTCGCTGGATCGACGGACAGAGATGGAGATAAATTCACGGACGTACGCGCGATTCAGATACGCTAGATAAATAGATAACGCGACGACGGACGGCGAACGGACGCGAGATAGACCGGCGAAGGTGGAGGAGCACGGGCGTCTCGGGGATACGAGTATAGATGACGAAAATTAGACGCGAGACGGAGACGGAGCGGCGGGTGTGCGTGCGCGCCGTGACGGCCGGGAGCGGGCAGGGGAGTCAGGGGGGGGGGGCGGCAGAGGGTGGCACGCGGGAGGAGGGGGATGAAGAAAAACGAGAGGGCAAGAAAATCGGAGCGCCCGGGAGACGAGGGAGAGACTTCGGCGGACGAGACGAAAGTCGGAACTCGGGCACGCGCGTGTAACGAACGCGGGGAGGGGGGAGAGAGAAAAAGAGAGAGAGAAACGCGGGGGGACACGTATGACGAGACACGACACGACACGGCACTGCACCGACGCGATGCGTATACGAACGCGCGTGTACCCGCGCGAAATAATGGCCGGCTCGGCTCTCCGTCTCGAAACGCTCCTTTCTCCGCGCGCCGAGTGCGTTCGTTCGTTCGTTATTCGTGCGTGCGGAGCACGATGCCGCGTTCTCTCTCTCTTTCTCCTTCTTTTTCTTTCGCTCATGCGCGCTCGCGCATTCGTCGCGAGCGGCGTAGTCAAACGCCTTCTAAGTTCGCTCCTGTCTCCGCGGTCGTGGTCGCCGACGGGCGACTCGCCGAGCCGCCTCGTTACCGCGCTCTCACCTCGCCTCCTCGTGTCGGCGATCCTGTCCTCCCTGTGCCGCCTCGGCACTGCGAAAACTGACGGCGGACGACGCCGGCAGCGATTGGCAATTGGCACACGATGACGATGACAGGCGGCCCTTGCGCGCGCGCTCGCTCCCGGCGACACAATCACACGATCACACGATGACGATTGTGCACACACGCGCGCGCTAATATTTTCTTCTCTTCCTCTTGTTTACCGACAATCCGAAACGTGGACGGTGCCACCACGTGACGCGGCAATCGCGCGAATCGGCCGGCCGCCCGGTTCGAACGCGGCCACGAGCGCGCCGGAACGCGGAGGGGAGGGACAGGGAGGGACCCCCGCGGTCTACGTCACTGGTCGCGGTTGCCTCTCAGCCTCCTCCTCGACGAGCGCGTTCTCGAAACCTCTCGAGGGAGAATTCTCGGAAACGCGAACGCGATTCGCGATGATCAAATATAGATGACGAGATCGATTCGTAAAATGACAGTGGGGCACCCGATTCAATCCCAGCAAACACCAACGTTGTATCAATATTATAATTTCCTACTGAATGAAACTTTTACAACAATGAAACTTGTGCAATATATATTACGTGACATTTATATTGTTGAATAGGAAATTATAATATTGATGTAAACGTCACTGCTAGTTGGTGTTTGCTAGAATTGAATCGGATCCTAGTATGGGATTCCAAATAAAAAAAATCCATTTTGCAGGATCTGTTAAAAAAAACCTTCAAAACGTTAAAGGAGGATCAAAAGTTTCACCACGTCCTCGTCGTTGATCCCGCAGTAAAAACTAAAGCGTAGTCCTGAAAAAAATATCAAAATTATCAAACCATACAACTTTGCCGAAACACTCCCATTATCAGTATCCACTACTTGTCTTCCCCATTCTCTCGAAACAGAAAAAAAATTTACCTCGGAGAAGCTATACTTCCTTAAATCAACGTTCCCCAGTTCTGTTATCGTCGATCACGCCGAGGGGGGTGGGGAGAGGGAGGTACAAGTGATAACTTCAATCTTCGATCCACTTCGATCGAAGCTGCGGCGCGTTATCCAACTTCAACAGAAACAACAGAAACGCGACTGCCAATTGTTTCATTCGATTACGAGGCTCTCAGCCAATCCGACTGCCTCCTCGCGCCCTCCGCCGCGTAATCACACGAATGGAAACGCGCCCGAGGCTCGGCCCTCGGCCGGCGGGGCGCCGATATCACGAACGCACCCGACCTTCGCGGATCTCTCGCGCGACTCGCGACGTCGCGACAGCGCGCAGTCTCGATGCGCGGTGTCACGCGAGGGGGTCTCTATCCGGCGCGGTGCGGGGAAGGATTAGCGCGACGACAACAGCGGGGAAAGCGCGTCGAGGTCGAGGTAGAAACGAGAGAACGAGCCGCGCGACACACCGTTCCCTTTGTTATGATACGCGTCCGCGGTGTCGGGGTCCGTGTCCCGGTCGCGTAGAGACGGTGGCCGCGAACGCGAACGAACAGGCAGGCGATCTCGATCGACGCGGCCGAGAGGATCCATGAGAGAGTCGACGCGACGTGCCAGCGATAGCGCACCGCGGTACGATGCGATAGCTTTCACCGGCGGGGTGCCCGACGAGGAGGTCGCCGTCGTGGTGGCGGACGAGGCGGTGTCCGCGCGCCGCGAACACGGGGGGAAGCGTGACAGCGGCAGGGCGTGCGTGCTCGCCCCGTCGGTCGCCCGCAGTATGCTCAGGGTCTGCGACAGTAGGATATTATGGCTGCGGGTGAGGCCAGCACGGCGAGGCCTCGTCAAGAGAAGCAGTACGACTACCTGCTCAAGTTCCTGCTGGTGGGCGACAGCGACGTCGGCAAGCAAGAGATCTTGAGCGGCCTCGAGGACGGCGCCGCGGAGTCGCCGTTCTGCAGCGGCAGCGGCAGCGGTGAGGACTTTTCGGAATGTTCATCAAACATCTCCTCGATCACGTGTAACGAGACATTATAAGTTGTATTATTTGTAATCGAGCAACTATATGGCTCTCCATATGATTCTCTTTTCCTTGAAATAATTCTTTTTTTTTCCCCCTGTTTACTTGAGGTTTAAAGCTGACTGTTTGTTACCTCTTCAGCTTACAAGACTACCACTATCCTGCTAGATGGGAAACGAGTAAAGCTACAATTGTGGGACACGTCAGGCCAGGGTAGATTCTGCACCATCATACGGTCTTACTCCAGGGGTGCGCAAGGTATACTCCTGGTGTACGACATCACCAATAAGTGGTCCTTCGACGGCATCGACAGGTGGCTGAAAGAAGTCGAGGAGGTCAGGGACGATCTAAGATTTTATCCAATTATTGATCCGTCTGATCCGTCTAATCTCAATGTGTAACTTTGCAGCACGCTCCGGGCGTGCCGAAGGTCCTGGTCGGCAATCGCCTGCACTTGGCTTTCAAGAGACAAGTGGGCGAACGAGATGCCGAGGCTTACGCGGCCAAGAATCGAATGGCGTTCTTCGAGGTCTCGCCTCTCTGCGATTTCAATATCCGCGAGAGCTTCTCGGAACTCTCTCGGATGGCGCTACACAGGAACGGCATGGAGAGATTGTGGCGATCCAATAAAGGTATCGATCTATCGAAAATTCTTTAAAACCTGTTCTTCTTAGCTCAACTACTCGCACGCTCCATCTTTTCTTTCTTTCTTTTTTTTTTTTTTTTTGCACGTTGGAGAGAAAAAGAGAAAAGATGACCCGTACAAGAAGTTAAGCTAAAAGGAACAGACCTCTAGATACTCTAAATTGAAGATCAGAACGATGAAATGTAATTCGCTTTGCAGTGCTCAGCCTGCAGGAACTGGCGTGCCGCGCGATAGTGGCCCGAACGACGGTTTACGGGATCGACCAGCTGCCGCTGCCCAAGTCGATCAAGTCGCATCTCAAGTCGTACGCGATGACGACCACGTCCCAACTGGCCCAATTGCGTTACGGCAACCGCTCGTTGAGCTCCAGCAAGAGCCTCGGGTCGCATCACCGGAAGCTACGCTTCGTCGGGGTGGGCCACAACAACGGCGGACTGTCGACGCCCGGCAGCTCGCCCGGCAGCATCGCCGACTCCCGCACAAGTTGCGTCGGTCGCAATTCCTGCACGGTGTCTTGAGAGCGACGGCGGACAGAGAAGTTCAGGGTAGCGATTTACTTACAAAAGCGTCGCGCAGCAATCAGCGTTCTTCCTTCCCCTCCCCTCCCCTCCCCTCCCCGTTCTGTCGAGGATGCAAACGCGTTTACGGTGTTGTTTCCACGATTCATAGTGATTACCGTTTAGACCGTTACGAGATGGTATAAATAATATGAAATTCCGATTTGCCACTTGCCAACGTTGACGGATATACTTGTTTATATATCACGAGATACATATTCGCATATATTTTCACGTTTGCACGTACAATTCCACGATTAAGGGAGACGAGCTGTCGCGTACCCGTGCCATCCGTTGTACGAGATTTAAAAAGGAAAGCGGCGCAATGTGTCGCGTAAGCAGGGAAAGTGCTTGAACATTACAGAGTGTTATCATCGATTGTAAAGCTCGCGTGGATTTTTCCATCGCGAGAAGGGAACGCGTCAGGATTTACGGAGGTTTATAAGGTATATCGCCACATGATATATATCGACCGACATTACATTACGCGACTCGAGTGTGCCCATACTTTTAAAGCCCTTGTAAGCTGCTTCGTTTCTTTTGGCCGTTGTTGGAAAAGCATCCCTCTTCCCACAAACGTATCTCTCTGTGCGGAATGTTCTTTCTTCGTGCGTAAGCTTATGAGAGCAGCGAGTAATGAACTGAAAAGTACAAGTTCGCTAAGTCTACGGTGGTTGTGGTGTAGACTAATGATGATATAGCGTAAGTGTAGAAAGTTTAGAGCAGCTAACTCGAGATATATATTAGCGACATATATGTATGTATATATATACATATATGCATATATACATATATATATTTTCAATTGCTTGCGACGCGAAAGCCGTTTTATCGGAAACTACCGGTTACCGAGCGCGAAAGAGCTATATATTTTTTAAGGAGACGGTTTTATAAAGAGCAATAAAATTGACTCTTTCTACGGCACGAGTTTTTACATTTCATTATGTTGATCGATCGAGATCGCACGATGATCTCCTCGATGTTTTCTCTTTCTCTCCCCCGTACGAATCACGCAAGGCGATATCGATCTTTATTCCCCTTCGTATTTAACGAAATCTGGAAAATCTCCCCCGAATATACGCTATTTAAGAGTATCGTCTTATTTCACGTTACCTAAATGTATGTTACTAAATCCACAGTGTACAGTGTAAGATTGCAGGAGATGCGTTTGTGTGTAATATAGATAGAATAGATAGAAACACACTCGATCTCTAACGATATGTCTGTAACAAATCACTCGATGCCAGGAAAGCACATGAGATGTATATTTATATTACGTTAGACTTAACTAAATTATATTCTGTGTATATATAAAGAAAGAACTATATTATATTATAATATTGTTTTATATGAATATAACACGATGTGCTTACTTGTCTGTGAGATGTACTAAGTAAACTTAACTTCACATTAACGCATTATGCAGTGCATGTAATCGGTAAAGACTTCGAGACGGACTTCCTACTTCGAATACCAAATTTTCTTTAATAAATAGTCCACACGTTAATTATATATACATATTTTGTTACAAGAGAATAACATCTTTCACATGCGAAGGAGTATCCACTTAAAGGGGGCCACGTGTTAAGGGAAGATTGGAAAATGCCGTCCCGTTTGCCAAAATGCTTCTCATTTAATAGCGAAACGCTAATTTCGATGGATGACGGAGGATAGAGAGCCTGTTTTTCATACACTTGCTGTACATAATAAACACATTCTAAATTTTTTTTTTTAACTACTGTTTTAGTTACAACTAATTAATCGGTTTAATCGAGTTCCTCACTGGATTCAATCGCTGGAATTGGCAAAATTTTCTCCCTGGCAACTTGTAATACTACTTTCTTGTTAATTTGAGCACTGTAACTTTCATCGATGTATTCCATCTACACAGTGGTTCTATTTGTATAATAGCGATTCCAATTTATATTCAATTATAATTATGTGTTCCAGTTTAAAGCACATGCGGTTGTATAGTGAAAATAAATCGAATATTTATGAACCTATGGACGTCTTGTAAAGCAAACCTTCCTTTTGTCAACTGTGCGGTAAATGCGCCGATTATCGTAAATAAATGTTATATTTCCTGTTGTGTATTGTTTAAGCAAGAATTCCGTTAGCGCTCGGGATTGACAAATTTCGCAGCTTGCAAAGAAAGCTAAAAAAAAAAAAAACTACGGATTGATATGTGACACTTTGCACGGCATGGTCATGTATAAAATTGGTACCAATAACTGGTAATATAAAGATACTTTTCTTAAAGAAACACAACAACATATAACTTACAAATAAGGATGTGACAACAGTAGATTGTTTCGCTTTTTTTTATATATATAATAAAGGTCGGCTTAACATAATCAACAATATCAGTGTACTCTTAAGGTATCTGATATATTATATTAAATATGTATCTCTTATACGTACGCAGCTACGTTTTTCCAATATCCAAAGTGACTGTTACACTTATCGATTCGGTACGCGTTTTTTTTATTGCAAACAGCATATGTACTGTTTTATCGGTTTGAGTATTTAGGTAGATTATTAGCACAAATATAAAAAGAAAAACAAAAATTATTAGTATTTAACAACACTAAATAAAAGAAATATCGAAAATAATATACCATGTGGTATGCCATTTGAAACATCAATATCACTGGGCGATCGAGAACTGGGTTCCATAAACGTCACACGCGCAAATGAAAGCTGTAGTATGCCAATATAAATCTCGGATAAGCTACGCGATTACCTATTACAGCTTGTTAACTTATATATACATTCGTATATATATTTATATATATATAATTTATGCATATATTATGGTAATGCTTATCACAACAGTGTACTATTTTTTTCCCCTAAGAGAATCGATATATTTAACTCGATTAAAAACATGAAGACAAGTTTTACGAACAGCCAACATGTGTCTAATGCTTATTCTTAAAATCAGGTATACATATATTTCATATATGTATGTATAAAACATTAGAGTCGAATAAAGTTCGTTCGCGCATAAAATAAATAAATAAATGTTTTTTTCAATATAAGCTACAGATCAAACCTCGATATAACTCTTTCGCAATTACCATTTACCGTTTGTTCTTTCTTTTGCGACATACGTACAGCTTCATTCAAACAACAATTACACTTGATCTTTTCCAATGTAGCAAACAGATCTCATAAATATCATAATGTGAAACGAAAAAAAATCTTGCTCGTAAATATTATTTTTATCATGGTTAGTAAATTCCTAAAACCGTAATTCAATAGATCTTACCACGTTATGCATACAAATATATTTACTGTGCTTCAGTCAATAAACCAAATATCGAAATATTAAATACACTTGGATCGCACACCCACAATGACAATGAACACAAACAAGAATCCTGAAGCCTTTATCAGATTACTGAATAACGAAACACCAATAATTTAAAATGATATGCATCAGGTAATTTATTTCGATCAAAAATCGTTATACAATCAATCAGGTTGAAGTAATTATTCCGCAGTCGATCACTTACTAAATAGGCACTCCAATTCTCGTGACAGTCAACTAGTCAAGAAAAGGATATCCTGAGTTCTTTTTACTGCAAATCTCCCTCAGAACTGCGGAGTGTGTCACGAATAATAAACAGACTCATTACTTCTAATAAAATTTACAGGACGAATCTTTATGAGATCTGTATGCTAGAAAAGAAGAGACGCGAATATCGTGAAACTTTTCAGCAAAAGTATCGACTTCACCTGAACTCGTATATCTGTATACTGTGCTCTGGGACATGTCTCAGATTCAAGGATTGATACCTGAAACAACGTTCATATTGTCGTTTTAATTATTCCATATCGTATCGTATATATTCGTGATACGCAAATTTTTTTTTTAAATACAACCGGTGCATTCAGAAATCAAATATCACCAGTTAGGTCTCTAGTGTTATAATTAAGGTCTCTAACTTATAGTTAGCGTTTTTTACCATTCAGAACTACGATGATAATAAAAGCCTTCTATCGTGGCGGCGGATTTCTGGAAGCAAATATAGTAAAATCCTGCAAAGGAGGCACCGTTGATATCTTTGATTGTATGATCGGGTACCAGGAAGTGCTCCTTCCACCTCATAAATACAAAGTC
Source organism: Temnothorax longispinosus (assembly GCF_030848805.1). Lineage (NCBI taxonomy): Eukaryota > Metazoa > Arthropoda > Insecta > Hymenoptera > Formicidae > Temnothorax > Temnothorax longispinosus. Next base: position 16,902,140 of record NC_092363.1, on the reverse strand, counting down.
CGTTCCCTTCAGTGCCTCGTAATCGAACGTGTCGGAATTGAACGTTTTGGCGTATTGGCAGAACGACGCGAATTTACTCTACAATAAGAACGAAGGAGAAGATACAGACAAAATACCGATGACGATGTGGATGACGATAGCTCGAGCGATTAAAGCATCGATACGAACCCAATGTTTCTTATCAACATCCTCGTCGGCGTCCCACTTGCGAGTCAAAAAGGGATACTTCTTGGAGATGATCTCGCCGTCGAAGAACGTCGTCAGCGTCGGAAACTCCTCCGTGAGACCCTTGATCTTCAGGTATCCACACAGGTAACTGTTTTCCTCGTCCACGTGCTGCAACGGGACAAACGCAAGGTAAGGAATCCTATCCAGGAACCGATCTCCCACGTTCCGGTGTACCGTCAACAACCCAGTGCCAGCTTACATCAACTTAGGTCGCACGCGGAGAACCGTCCGCTGCAAAGAGGAAGGGAGAGAGAAACGGACGAGGGAGGAAACCGCGCATCCTCTCGCCGTCGACGAGGACGTCCTCCCCTTGTCCGCCGCGTACGTCCCGGCGGGACGCGCGGCGTTCGCCAATTTGTGGCGCAATTTCCGAAAAGTGACGACACAACGGCGAGGAGAGGGAGAAGGCCGCGACGAGGGAGAGGGCACCCGACGACCCGGACTAACCTGCAAAACCACCTCCACGTCGTAGCTGTTGCCCTTGGACTTCTGCGAGCCCTGGAAGCGCGAACCGTTGTACAGCAGGGACTTGGTGACACCCGGCTGTTTCGAGTTGGCGGGCGGCGGCGGCACCACGTCGACCTTCACCGGCATCTTCGCGCGGCGTTGCCCCGAGCTTGCGTGCAGCGCGACGTTCAATCGTTGTCCACGACGGCGGGGACGATGACGATGACGATGACGGCGGCGGCGGCGACGGCGACGGTGACGACGCGCGACGCGGCGCCCCGCATATCACGATAGGGTTGACCGTGTCGCAATGACTGCCGGTAATCCGCGGGGGTACGGACGTTTTTATGTACCGAGCCTCGAACCCAGACCGCCAGACCGCCGAGAGCGGTCCCAGAGCCCAGAGCGCGCTCCGACGACGGTTCCCCCCTCCAGCGGGGGGATTCTCTCGGGGGTTTTCTAGGGTACCGCGACTGCGAAGGGCCCGGGGCCGCGGCGTTCACCCCTCGCCCTTTCTTTCCTTCGCGCGGGACGATAACGAGAGGAACTCGAGCAAGAGGGTCGAGCGTCCGAAGGTGCCCGCTCCGAGGCGACGAGCGCCGGAAACTTCACGCCGGAAGCTCCGCTCGGTAACATGGCGACGGTTCGAATCCGAATGAACGTGTACGAATAAGCAATAATTAAATAATAAAATCTGAATAAGCTTCGTTATTTTGTACTTTATTGTCAAATTATTTTATCGTATCCATTTAATTGTATATTTTGTATTTTATATTGTTAATTTATTTTATTATATTTAATTGTATTTTGTATTTTGTTATTAATGTATGTTATTGTATTTTATTATTGTTAAATAAAGCGATAGGATGATTAATTAATATTTTAATTAGCAATTGCCAAACTAATATTAATAACGATTAACAAAATAAGAACAAAATCAGTAATAATTTATTTTATTTCTCGCGTGCTTCAAAATTGTACGATTATTCTAAAATTATCAGGCGAAACGTAAATCGGGCGTTGTTTTATTTGTTTTGCACAACTTCGCGGGGCGGATTTAAGACGCTGCACTGACTAGTCGTCCCCCCCCGGGCCCCCGCGGTGGCCCCCAGTGGCCCCAACGCGACCCAACCTGACCCGGGCCTCCTTTTAATGTCAATTGATGCCAATGCAAGTATGGCGGACTTCAGCGACACGAACTCGCACGAGATGACAGAGAATCATGTCGGCAAGCGGTGCAATAATCAGTGGGTGCGACTGAACGTGGGTGGGACGTATTTCCTGACGGCGAAGACCACCCTGGCGAGGGACCCGAACTCGTTTCTGTATCGGCTGTGCCAGGAGGACTCGGACCTTATTTCGGACAGGGTTAGTTGACACCGTTTCCTACCGGGAATTTCAAACGGGACGCCCGACCGCGTGTGCCCGTCGCGTCTCGTCGTCCAGGTCGAGGACGACGACGAGCCCCTCCCGCTCTCCCCTGCCCCATGGCTGGGACCCCTCGCGCCGCCCCCACCGTGCGCGGTGAATGACCTCCCTCCGTTTTGTTTTGCTTTCCGAAGGACGAGACGGGAGCGTACCTGATAGACCGCGACCCCACGTACTTCAGTCCGGTCCTCAATTACCTGCGCCACGGCAAGCTGGTCATCAACAAGGATCTGACAGAGGAGGGTGTGCTGGAGGAGGCGGAGTTTTATAATATCACCGAGCTCATACGGCTAGTCAAAGAAAGGATCATTCTGAGGGACACCCGGCCACAGAGGGACTCCAAGAAGCATGTCTACAGGGTTCTCCAGTGTCACGAGGACGAGCTGACGCAGATGGTGTCCACGATGTCGGACGGCTGGAGATTTGAACAGGTATTTGTGAGGATTTACGTATCCGTTTATTTTATATCTCATTAATGTTGTTTGTGTGGTTCCTTCTTGCGTTGGCGACTCGTGGCGTTTCTTCTCTCTAAATATATACGCTCGTTTCCTTCTGTTTTTATAGCTAATCAACATAGGTTCTCAATATAACTACGGTAATGACGATCACGCGGAATTTTTATGTGTGGTAAGCCGAGAATACGGACCTAGTCAGCTCAGCAGTAAAGAAGAGGAATCTACGGATCGCGTCAAGGTACCGCTATCCTATTCGACTGTTTCCCATCCTTATTTGAGTAGCCAAAGTAGCCACGGCTAATGCGATCATTTTTATGTTTTTGTCCGTATCCAAAGTTGATACATAATAGACGCAGGTTTATTAGCCAAGATTCAATCACGTTTTTACCAAGTACCTTCACCACTTTTAAATAAAACCATGTATTCTAAGTAATCTGTGTGTTAGTATTATTGTTTTCCATGTTGGATCGCATGAGATATTTGTTGAGGCAACAAACGTCTAGCTGCTTCTTCAGCTGGAAACGCGGGCACGGTCCTGTTTGGAAAAAAAAGAAAGGTTTAGGTTTACGATTACAAATTTCCAAGAGAATCCCTGAAATCTGCTCTTGCAATCCAACATTGAGTTTTCTTAATTTCTAACACTATTGTGAAATCAAATAACACACTTTTTATCAGTTCTAATGAGATGAAATTAAAAAAGAAAGAGCAGTATTATTTTTTGGTATTAACAATTCGCCTATACTGACGGTTGGATTTGGGTTGGGTAGAAAACCAAAGAATGAGCTTTATCACTATATACGTGATAAATATGATTTATACATACACATTTATTACGAGATTGAATTTTATCTCACGTCTTATCACTTTACGCTTAATTCAGCAATACATTCCTCTATACATTTTTTCTGCAATATTCTTGACGGTTGCTTAGAATTATTTTGCTTAATTTGTTTTTCCCCGAGGGAACAAAAATACGAAAAGGAAAAGAATCTTGTTGTAGACGTGAAATGTTCAGCAACAGATCTTATCAGGTGGCTAAATTTTTTCTTCAAGTCAAACTTGTGGATAAAAATCTGTCAGTCAGATTTTTATTTTGTCATATATACATATATATACGTATGCATTTTTTAAATATATATTTCTATACGTATAGGCTTTAAATATACACATTTACTTATTATATTTTAAAATAAAAAGAAAAAGTTAAAAAAAAAAGAAAACCACCTAATAATCTGTAAAGCTCAGAGGCCTGTTCGCATGAGCATGTTCTGCCTCTGATATTTGTTGTATGTACCATATTATTATTATTATTATTGTACCGCATGCCGTTCGTTGAATAAAGAATTTTTTCTTTCATTGGTTTGTGGTTATATATACTTTATGCCCAGTGACCTGCATGAATCATTATTGCATGCCAAATTATTCATCATACATTACGACATAAAAGTGAAGTTGTCCACAGTGTATATTTTACCACCAGTAGCTTATGTACGATTTATTTATATACGAATATAGAAAATATAGTCTTTAAATTTATATGTGTACTAATACCGTATGGGTTTGCTTTTGGGGAGCAGAGTAGCTATAATTAGATTTGCGTAATTGGTATTTCTTATTTTATTGGCAACAATGTAACAGAGGCGGAACAACTTTTTTTTTCTAATAATAAAGTACAACTTTAATTGCCGTTATAAAACCTGTTATTAATTAGTGTTAAGTATTATAATTATAAGCAAAGTGAGACTAATATGTTTTTATTAAGCTTAGATTATTGGATTACATTCTAGGTTTTGCAGCAGAAGGGTTCACGCATGTAATGTCTAGATCCGTCCTTGTTTTCCCTTGCCTCCCTTAGTTTGATCAGCTGCGCTGCTACAAGATGAAGACTGTTTTCGTTTTTACATTTAAAGTATTATATTAAATTGTAAAAAAAACCCGTACTCTCTTTTTTCCATTATATTCTCTCTCCGCCTCTATTCCTAGATAATGTTAATCTACAGGGACATTACAGTGCAAAGGATAAAGAAAATTTTATAGATATGTATTTATTACATAGCGAGATTGTACATGAAGCTTTAAAGACCGAAAGTAACACGTTATTATTAATTTATTCCTCCTTTATTAACAGTGCCCAAAAAGGTGAAAAGAATAATGTCGATCTCACGAATGGAATAGTTTAATAATTTCATACAGTTTATACAGATAATCGCTATACAGACACAAAGTAAAAAAAAAACCTTCCTTTTTCTATAAGCACATTTGTCTGCTTTAAAAGCAGGTATGTTATATATATAAATATAAATATATATATATATATAGATAACAATAGTTATATTTATTAATAAATGACGTTGTTCCATAATGGCTGCAGTTATATTTTAGCTTTATCGAATACTTTTAATGAATGAATGGCATTTGTGGAGGCAATCGGTTTCATACAAATTTTTAATGATAAACGGTAGTTTTTATCTCCGGTAGTGATACGTAGTAGAGATTGCCATTTTGTACTAAATTGTACAAAAGTTCTTTTTCCTATCCGTATCCTTATCGTAAGATGTCTAAATTACTTACCTTCGCACTGCCGCTATAAAACATAAAATGATATTTGTATACCTAACGTGATAATTTTGAAAACCCAGGAGACGCGCGTACTAAATAACTAATGAATATGTAAAGCTGAATTTATACATATATTGTTAATACGGGAAAGGAATTTTTTTCTAAACGAAGCAATTGTATTACTACTTATTAAGGATACAGATCTGAGATATATAAGTGAAGTAAGGGTTTAAATTCTCGAAAAAAAAAAATTTGCAAGAGACATTTTAGAGAACGAGACAAGCGTGCACAATTTAAAAGCGTTCGTCGCATATCTCACGCGCAATGTGAAAGTTTAAGAAAAGACGCGGAATAATACGATTACATTATCGCGAATCAGTGAGATGTGTATTATCGGGGGGGAAAAAAAAAATTGAATTACACTTTCTTTTCGCGAATTATCTGCAATTGCAATATGATCCCCTACATCCGTGGTGATAAGTGTTACTTGCAACAGATGTAGGTTGTCAATTGTCGGCCTATTAAAAGGGGGAAAAAAAGAGAGAAGAGTGTTCTAGACAATATATGTAAAATGTTAAATGGAAGCATATGTAATATCGGCTTGTTATAGACGCCATTAGGACTATTGTACACATGCGTAATTATTACTTAATCTCACGATATTTACACGATATTTTTCTTTGTCGAGAGAACACGGTTCAACAATACAAATAATCAATTGCGTTTTGCGCCATTAGTGTTTGCTATTTCGACACAGCCAAGAGAGACACTCGTCATCGAAAAGAATATATACATACATTGTAACTATATCGAGTATATCAGATATTTATGCAAACATGATGTACAATTTCGGCTGGCAACAATTCATTTGGTACTGCGAAATTTGAGAAAACTTTAGGACCAATATTGTTAATCCCACGTGCTATGTACAGTGTTGTTGTAGGCTAATATAAGACATTATTTTCTAGCTCAAGCCCTCATGTATACTATTCATTAATTTAGTCGGCGTTAACGTTCATTACTGTCATATTACACACGCGGAGATACACGTCCTCCTCTTTACTCGTGTAAAATTTGTACTTTCATAGGTAGGGATTTTTAACGATAGATAAACTTATTCGGTGTTTGGCGTTAAGAGACGAGGTAGCGTTTATATTCATTGAAGACTAAAGTTACAAATGTTAGAGAAGATATATCGAGGTAGGCGACGTAAAGAAGGTTGTCGTGTATGGAAGTATTTACACCATTTGCACGTACGGCTATTACTTTACATGAATTTCATTTTTCATCGAGTTTCATCAATTCGGAAATTTGCCGCTGTAAGATATACGTCAAGTAATTACGACAGAAGTGCGCTTCTAAATGATTTTGCATTGCTTTTACTGCATCTCGACTGGCGTCTCGGGCTTCTGAAACAAGCTGCGCTGACTTGTTTGCAGAAACCAACGATGTATATTAAACTGCGAGAAGAGATATATATGTATTCCCCGAGTGCTGAAGATATTTTAGTGGTATAGATCCCGCATGTGTGTACATACAAACATCTCCGTCGCGTCATTGTATGTACACGGATGTGCAACGCGAAAACGTAATCAAAATTTATTTAACGGTTTAACGTATAAGTACTCTGGTACAATAAAGGTATAGAATTTTAGAAACTTTCTATGCAATAACTCTTTATCTCTAGTAGTGCAATTCGCGGTAAGTGACGAACGGGAACGTAGATATTTAACGCTGTTGATTTTTTTTTCGCCAGTCTGCAGTCGCGCAGTCGTAGTCTCTTATGTCCCGACGAATTATGAATTTGAGGCGAATTTGAACTTTTATGCGTTGAATAATAGCGATTCACACATGCGGCAACTACTGACATTACATTACCGATAGGGGTGAGCTTACATTAAGTAGTCCTTATGATCATAGTGTGTGATTTGTAAAGTGAGATAAAATGCAAATTGTTTGTATTAACTGTAACTTATATGAAATAAAAGATTTATTATATACATTAAAGAGCAGCTCATCTATTTATATATTATTGTATCAATTATATTTATAACTCTCTCTCTCTCTCTCTATACATATATTCATTTAGAATTGTATATAAATACACGTATTATATAAAAATGGAAACACGCACGCATGTCGACATCTAGAATTAATAAAAAATATATTTATACATATACGGGGCAGCTTACAAACAATAAATAAGTATCAAGGTAAATTCGTAATCTTTCTCGAGTACGACAGACTTCTTGAGAACAGATCGATGATCGTGATTCCTGACCGTTCAAGGCATGTTCGCTATCGTTTTTAAGGGTTGATCGAGATACTGGGCCAATGCCTGCGCCTTCTCGCGCAGCAATCCGAATCCCACGCTCTCCTTCGCGTACAGACACAAGAGCAAATTGGCTACCTCTGTGATAACGACCTTTCCTTCCTGGAAATAAGAGTATAACAAATTCTTAGCTCGTGTGAGACAATTGGAGAAATTCTGCTTAACTGTTACTACCATGCAATCCATGAGAACGAACTGCAGCTCGTCTTCCTTAAAGGCGTTTCGTCCATTCTTCTCGTAAGCTGTCCAAATGTTGCTCGTGATTGCGGCCGTCACCCTGGCGTCCTTATCCCCGTAACCACTGTACGCTAACAATCCACCGTCTCTGTTGAGCAATCTGAAATATGTATGTGAAGGTGTAAGGAGATATGATCAATATAACGACATAAAACAATTGTAGCATAATGAAGTATGAAATCTTAGAATCTTCCAATAACTCATATCTCTAACAATTCACAGTGCTACAGTTTATATTATTAATCTTCTGATTCTCAACACACTGCGCGGACACCATGGGCCTTTTAAGGTACAGTCAACTTTTCATTTATGATTCCCACAGGAATGGGAAAAAAATTGCAACTGGGGTCTATGTAAGTACAGAAATAACTTTTTGGAATCTTAAAGATAATGCATGAATTTTTCTAGATTTTTTTCTAATAAAGAAACGCTTTCAAGAACCCTTTGAACATAAAAGTCCCAGGGTGTCCAGGTGCGAATGCTCCAAAAACAGTGTCCACGCAGTGTTAACAATAACTCGTATCTCCAGCAATTCACAGTGCTATCGTTTATATTATTAATCTTCAGATTCTTAAATATATCACGCACGAAGGTGACTAAAAAAGAAAGATAAGTATATAGATTTCCACTTTGTGCAAAGTTACTCCTGTACGAACGATGGGAACGTGTATTAGGATAAAATCCGAAATACTGCAGGTGAATTTATATTGAAAAGAAATCGCTCGGCTTGTAGGTGACACCTCTCACCGCGAGATTTTACTCACAAGGTATTCTCCACGCCCCCGGTGTTCGCCTGACTAAGAACCTGCGTGAGCGCCTTCGGCTTCAGCATAATTTCCCTCTTTTAACGGATTCCACTTAATTATTATACACACATATGCACGCGCAAATGTATATTATTGCGACGTGTGTGCGTGGGAGTTTATTCAAGTTTATATTTCGACTTCCTGCGCTCCGCGATCAGCTGTTATCGTCGAATCAACAAACTGATGGCGAACGAGAGGGAGGGGGCGGCCGAACGAACCGCGCGGCGAAAGAGGAGGAGGGAGAATACAGTCATACAATTGACATTTCTCGAGATGCGCGATCTTCGTCTTCTTCGTGACGCGTGTCACGGAGCGATCAATATGGAGCGCGACCAATCGTGACGCTCGATCCGCGAACCGCGGTGCCACGTGAATCTCCAAGCTCGTGAGAATGCCAGAAAGTCTCGTGGATCGATTTATTAATAGCGCGATATATTTTTAGATAAAGAAAGTCACGGGGGTCGGCCCGCGTCGTCGACGAGGGCGGAAATTTCGAGAAACGTCCCCTCGTGGCGCTCTCCGCGTCTCCGATTGCGCAATCTGACTCATGAATCGCGACAGATTGCGCAGCGTCTACTCTAGTTAAGTCCGCCGTGGCCGAGCGATCAGGTGCAATCAGCAGAGTCAACTGCAGAGCGAAGTTTCGCCAAGTCTTCCTTGTATTTTCGTAACGTGGTGAAGAAAGAGAAAGAGAATTAAGAAAAATGCCGCGACGTGGACGAGCCGCCGCCCCTCCGCCGAGAACGTGAGTAAATTAATTCTCGACGAAGTCACGTTGTGACGAGAATCGTCGTCAATACTCTCCCCGTTACATCACGGTTGCAAAGTTCACCATCTTCGGCGTAGAACCTCAAACGTCGCCCTTTCCCTCCTCGAAAACGTGATGTCGAACGAATCCCCTAAAAAAAAAAGACCTCGTTTCCAGGGTCAGAAGGGCTTCTGCCCCCGCGCCTGCCCCAGCCCCGTCTCGATTGCCAGCCCAGACCCAGGCCCCACCGGCGTCACCCATGGTCGCCCAGCCGCAGCAGCCGTCCCTCATGGGCCAGATGGCCGCCACCGCTGGCGGTGTTGCTATAGGATCCGCCGTGGGACACACCATCGGTCATGCCATGACTGGACTCTTCAGCGGAGGCGGCGAGACCGCTGTTGCTGCTCCCGCAGAGGCGCCGCAGACATTTGCCCAGAGTGCTCCTGCGGCACCGGCCACCGGCACCTGTTCCTGGGAGATGAAGCAGTTCCTGGAGTGCGCTCAGAACCAGTCCGACCTGAGCCTCTGCGAAGGCTTTAACGAGGCGCTCCGTCAATGCAAGATGGCCAACAGTCAGTAGACCTTGCTTCCTTTGTTGTTGTCGCTTATCTTATCTTTGTATATCCTAGTCATGGATCGTGTAAAAGGACTGTCTTCTAATTGTCTCGTGTATTTCCTGCTTTCAGATATTATGTAAATTGAGATGGAGCAGATCTAGAAATGTCTAGGCAAAACTATGAAGTACGTGCTGTATGATCCTATAGACCGTTTAACGAAATTTTGGTTTATTTTTACTGTTGTTACACACTGATATTGTGAGGTAAAATAGTCCCAAATAGATCCACACATGTTTTAGAAGAATAAATTTGTTTGTTTAAATCCTGTAGTTGGCAGCTGCCCTTGATCTTTTCCCGAATTTCCGTGTGAAAATGTATGTTACGATATAGCGTGGATTTCAATAAATTAAAACATGCACGCAATTGCAATTTATCTTCGTGTTAACGAGACAATTATTACTAATCACATCGATTTCCGGAGAATTCGCAAACATTAAATTTCCTTAAAGATTAAATAAGATGACAGATTGAGACGAGTAAGAGATAGGCGGTGCCTCACATTTCTTTCACTTTATATTACAATACATTAAACAAATAATTTATTACAGAAGATGAAAATAGCTTTTACATGATGATACATTGGGATGGGGATTCAGCAAATAAAAACTTTGATATTTTGACCAGAACCAAGTAAGCGCGTCTCTACACGACAGTATTTGCACTTTATCATATATGTTTTCTCTAATACTTAGCTATTGTGTATCTCGAAAATTAGTGTGTGATTTATGAATATATATATAATATATATTATATTTATAATATATATATAATATATTTATAATATATATAATAAAATATTTATATATATATAATATATATTATATATTTATGAATATAATATATAATAGGTATATATTCATCCTATGTAACGCGGTTATCTATAATACGGCTTTCTCTTTCTTTATTCGACGAGGAGAGGCAGTTAAAACACGCACAAGTAGCACGAATATGGTAGACTATCTTTTCTCCGTGTTCAATACGCGCATCATCACGTAGCCGGCGATCGTGGCGATCGCGATTCCTATCCCTGCTTTCCACCAGACCAGGGAGTCCCCTTGCATTAGGCCGAATTGATTTATGTGCCTGAAATGTCGATTTCACAAGATTCGCTGTTATTCTCGCTGCGTGAGAAACTCCAAATATTCTAGCATGATAAAACCTCAATGTCGTACTCTCGAAAACGGCTTGATTATATACAGCGAGCGATACAGAGACACAAATATCGAAATCAAATTTCGGTCAAACTGACAATGAGGTCTTATCATACGTGTGACATTAAATCGGAAGGGAAATCTTTCCTGTTAGGGTGTCTACGCATAGAAAAGCGGTGACTGAATCGACAGACAAATCGTGAGAGATTCGTTGCGTGTCGCATGCTCATGCTTGAACGAAAGTAACGAAACCAAAAAAAAAAGCGGTGTTTACGCTATTAAGCTTAATGACATTGACTTAATGACACTGTGGGCTTCGCGTGGGAGGAAACGCAAGCAGTAATGTGAAATAAAACCTTGTGAAAGAACTCCACCACGGAGAAGGTAAGGAATCGACAAGCAACATGTGGATTGTGCGCCTCATATGGCTGAAAAGAGCCAATTACACTGTAACGTATACGTTTTTTTCTTTCCGTGCGATGACATATTTTAATATGAGCAAATCGCCCGGCACATTTAACACGAGAAGAATGGAGTTAAACCCCGTGAGCACATGCATCGAGAGGAATGTAAAATGTACGATGACGATGATTGAATGCAGTTTTCACGATTTGTTCAAGCTTCTAGATTTTTACAGTGTGAAATTGAAATTCGGACCAACCTGTCTCGGTAAAATAATACCCACGCTCCTTGAAAGCGGCTAAACACGAAATATCTTATCGTTAATACCGAATTATCTCCTTTTCCTTTCTTTATTTTTTTAATATTACGCTATCTTTCCTTAAATTAAATTATAGGAAAAGAACGAGGAAAAGGTGCGGCGTGAAACGTAAAAAATCTATTGTCTGAAAGTAACTTTACGATGGAAAATATCGTACGAAGGAAGAAATAAGCGAAAAAGCTTTAAGAGCCTCGACGCGTAATCTATACTTTCAGCTACAAAGGAAAATTATCATCTACTGCCTGTAAATCGAGGAAGCCCGAGATCCCCGTCCGGCGTTTTCCGTTTAATACCGTTCTTTAAACTGTGATAACTGAACTTACGGGAAGGCTGCCATCGTAGCTAGCTTGACGAAGATCTCACGCCGGATTGTCCGTGAGATGCTGTACGGCTGCGGAGGCATCAGTTTGTACTTGCTGCAGAAGGCGGCCGGTTGCAACAGATAGCTCTGCTTCACCTCGGAAAGGTCACTTTTATTCGCTACTATCAGAACAGGAATCTTACTGTCGGCGAAGTATTTCTGCAAAGACATACGTATCGTTCGTCGTTGTGAATACATTAAGATCGTTATGATGCGCGCGAAGAAAAGATACGGTGGTGCGCTTACGATGTAGATACGCGCTATATACTCGAACGACTTCGGATTACTGGCGTCGTAGACGAGAGCAGCCGCGTCGCATTGTATTTCCGCCGGCGTTAAAGCGTCCTGAACGTTCAGCACGTTTATATCCTTCAACACTATCGTCTTCTCCTGCCCGTACACGTGCAACGTGTTCACAGTGACGTGGGCGTTCGACGGTACCACTTTGTCGTTCAGTTTCTGCAATTTCGTACAAGTAGATATAACCGCGGACAGTTTGGCTGAGATAATCCCGAAGAACAATTGTAATCAGCGAGTTTACCTCGAGTTTGGGGTCGATCAGAGTCCTACACAACGTAGTCTTCCCGCTACTCTTCGGTCCTATGACGTGACAAGTGTAAACATTCCTGCTGGACTGCTTCTTCGCCAGATCCACCTTCTTCTCGCGAGTAACGACAATGGAGCTCGTCTGACACTCGTTGTGGTACATGTTGTATCCCAGATACGCCATGTATTCCAAGGTTTTGCGCACGTTCGTCAATGTGAGCAGTGCCCACTGACACATGTATCCTTGAAACGTAATCCATCCCTGTGGAAATATTCCACGCTACATATTATGCCAGATTGAGTTACTTTGAAATATATATTGCTTATACATGATATTTTCCTGTTTCTCAATACAGGTTTCACATAGGTTTCTTGTCGTTCAATATTCTATATCAATTTATTCTATAGTTCAAAGTTCTAAAAATAACAATTGCAAGCGTTAACCTTCTCATTCGTGGGTACAGTGTACTTGTATTCGTCGCCCCACGGCGGGAAGAGACATCGCGAGAACAACGACTCCATTTCCAAGGGCGAGAGAGCTCCGTCGCGATCGCGATCGTGCTGCATAAACAGTAACGTTAGGAATTCCTGTCCCTTGTGCGATAATTCCGTGCTACAGCCAAGCGGGACCTTCAATCTAAAAGCCGGAGTGAGTCGTAATCAGTGGCATATTGAAAGAACTCTAAGTAGCCTCGTGACCTTTATACGTACGAAGGATGGACATATTCTTTTGACATTTGCAGCTCGTTGTCGTATCCGAATTTCCTTAGCACAGCCCAAGTTGTCTCGTTCCTCCCGCGTTGTATGAATAAACATTGTAAGTACATAAAACCTGCACGTGTAATTGCAATTAATAAAAGTTCGCGTTCTTGTATTTCTCCCCGGGTTTGATACCGGAATAACTGGAAATACCCACCTTTCATCGTGACACACCCGTTACATATGCCGTCGCAAATGTTTTTTGACAGCACAGCTTTCACATCCTCCAGCACTTGCGGTTGTAACGGAGTGTTGAAGCACCACTGCTGAAACGCGTTCAGCTCCATATCGTTTAAAAGTCCGTCGTTATCTACATCGCATATCTGCATTGGGGAAAAAAAAAACAATATAGTTTATATCGTAATATTGATTCTCGTTGTATATCTTACATAGTTAGTACATACTCACTTTAAAAATTCGCTGTAGGGCAGTTTTGCACTCCTCTGTGAGCTGGAACAAAAATGAACGAATTAAAAAAAAACCTGGGACATCAAATTAAAGGGAAACACGGCAGATATCCTCACCTCCTGGGTGTCATAATTGTACAAAGGTGTAGTCGGATGCAGAACTGCCTTTTGTGCATAATAAAACGTTTCCGAGACATTCTGAAGTGTTTTCGCCGAGCACTGAAAAGAGATACGTTTTTTTAACATAACGGTCCTCCCATTTTTCTTGTCTATCGACCAAACGGTATCTCACCTCTATGCAGCTTTCAATCTCCGTGAATTCTTTCATGATGGGATATACAGCCTGCAAATTGCAAAATGCGAGTCATTAATACAGTGTAAAACGAAAATGCTACTTAAACCGCCTTAAGAGAACTGCAAACCTCTATGGTGGAATAATCCACGAGATCAATCTTGTTGCCCACGAGCACAACCGGACACCGATTGTCGGGTGAGCATCTTCTGATTAACGGCAGCCAGTAGCTGGCAGCTCTATCCAAAGTATCCTCGTCGTCCACGGAGTAAACGACGCATATCACATGCGCCTTCTGGATCTCCTCTGCCAGTTGATCCTCCGTTTGTTCCACAGCTGCAAACACACGACGCCAAGTTATCATTTCTTTCCAATGTGAGATAGTCAGGAGGAGATATAACAAATTCTCTGACAACTTATTCAACCGTGTCAGGTGTCTTAATTATCTTTGAGGACCGAATAAGCTTGGCGAAAAGATAGAGACGCACACGGGGATGCTGTCACAAGTCACAAATACCTGAGTAATCGACTATGTGTGTCGGCACTTGCTCCGGCGTGACGTCCGCCGGTATCGTGATCTCCTCGGCCTTACTCGGCACCTCTTCCGCGTACTCCTCGCTCACCAAGGACAGTATCAGGGAGGTCTTGCCGACGCCGCGCTCGCCGATCAACAGTATCCTGACGTTGCGCCGAGGCGCGACCGGGCGCTGTACCATGCTGACACCTCCCCCGCGGTACCGTCGCTCGCTGTCGACTTCAACGATACGTCGCTCAATCCCTCGCGGACGGCATCCTCGCGCCGCACCTCCCGGGAGATATAACCTGCAAACGCTGCCGCCCGCGTAAACGCACCAACAACGCGCGGCACTGTTTCACGATGACATTTTTTTTATTTAACCACGGAGACGACGGTCAACGATGCGCACCACACTCTCTGCTCCTCTCTCTCGCTCTTTCTCTGCCTGTGGAATTTTGCGGCGCGTGTATCGTGCCGTAAAAAGGAATCGTCCCGCACTTTGCGACTTAACGCTCCATCGAGAAAGACCGGGCTCCGATCGTCGCCGCTGGAGACCAAGTAAACCCCGGCGGACTAAAGTAGTAGCGCTCCGAGGGTGGCCTTTTCAAGGTTACCTATGCCACCGCAATGAATGGTGCCCGCGTATACACACGAGCGTGCCGTGCGCGTAGTAGTACGTGACCGCGGTGTGTGTGTGTGTAAAAGATCCGTTCGTTTGCGCTTCGTTTCTCTCTAACATACGGCGGGTAAGGAAGGTATTTCCATACGTCATATTTTGCGGAATTCGAAACGTTCGAGAGATCGTCGGCAGAAATAAAGCATTTCCCGGAGAAGGGAAATGCTTCTCGTCTTCCTAAGAATTTCGACAAGTCAATCGGAGATGAGGGAAACTTTTGGAAATTGCAATTTCGAAGCCAGTTACGGGACGCCCGAACGAGCCTAGCTCGTCGCTTTATTTCGTTGATTATGTAACGTTGATTAAAGGAATTAAAGTAACAGGTGATTACTTTTTGACAATCCTTTCGGGCGATTTCGACTAAACTCTAATTAATTTGATCGGTGATTAACCTAATGTCAATTATTTCTAACGATGCAGATACGAAAGGAGATCGAAGATATGGAAATGAATGAAAGAAATCAATATATGCGCGAAAGCCAGCCAGCCTTTTAAGAACAGCCAGTACTTATACAAGTTTATTGCAATGATTGGGAAAGTGCTGATAAAGATAATAAGAAACAAAATAAAACAAAGATAAGAAGAGTATAGTTGATCTGGATAGAAAAACTGGAGTTTCCAGTTGGAGACACACGCCGCGGCGATTAAATTCAGGTATATTCCGATCACTTTAAAAAGAATCATACCAACGCGAATTATCAAGTATAAAAAACATACATGCGTATGGGAAAAAGAGGTAGAACGTCGAACTACATAAATATTAATTATGTAAAAAATTTAAGCAATTCTGCCGGCTGCACGGTCTTTGCTATTTATTGTTTATCTAATTCATCTGTTACAACGTGAATCTTGGAGGATCTCATAAAAAGAATAACTTGCTCGACATAAACCGTATACTTTATAATTCCTTAATTTCCGACGGAACGCGAGTCTTCGGGGCTCACGCTTCCGCGACAAATCTGTTTCTAAATTTTATTTACGTATACAACAGGCGCCGTGTAAACCTACGCACGTGGACACTATTTGCGTTTCCCGTCTACGTTATCGATCGTTCGTACATACGAGATCCGAGATCCGACGAGGACGACTCGAGGTGTCAACCGGCTTTCCGCTGAGTTTCCGACAGCGAACGACTGGCAATTGGCATTTATTGGCAAATGTGCGTGACGCGATCCTCTCTCGTGACCGTGTTGATGCTGCTTTGCATAGCGAGGAGTATCCGCGCCCAGGTTTATCAGAACATGTCGAGTTTCGCCGGGATGCATTCCGTGGCGTACGTCACGGTGCCGGACGACGCAGTTGCGAAGAGATTAGCACGGTAAAGAGTTAACTGGCTGGATAAAAACGCACTCATTAAGACGAATTATCATTAACGCTTTCTCTCTCCTACTCCATCAAGTGGTCTGGTCGAGAACAAGCTCGCCGCCTGCGTCAACATCATCCCACAACTTACCTCCATGTAAGTTTTCTATCGCTGTGTTTAGATATTTATCTTATATCAATCTATGAAGTACTTTTTGATTGAAGAGTTTTTTTTTTCGCAGATACGAATGGGAAGGGAAGATACAGGAGGAACCTGAACTTCTGCTGGTAGGAAAACGATCTGTCGAGCTTTATACACGTTGAATTACATGCATAGAAATGGAATTGTTATTGACCGTCTGTCTATATACGTATAATTGCAGATGATAAAAACCAGGACGGAAAGAGTAGATGCTCTAACGAAATATGTCAAGTGAGTTAAACATATGGCTGGATATATATCTGTTTTGGAATTATGTCGACTTTTTGTAACTCTCTCTTGATCTTTTTTTGCAGAGAGAATCATCCATACACGGTTTGCGAAGTGATTTCCCTGCCTGTAAGTTAACTTGCGTATCTTAATTCTGATGGAAGAGCTCTACGTGACATTTTTAAAACAACCTGGGAAAGACAAGACATAATTATACCATATACTAGTATATACTACATATTAATAATCTGACATAATAATGTGACATTGGGTGAATACAAAATACATGAATTTTACGATTAAAAACACTAAAACTTTTTAAACCTTTATGTTTCAGATACAAAACGGAAACGACGATTACCTAAAGTGGATCAGCGAGGTGGTGCCACCGCTTGATAAAAGCGCTTAAAATAATTAAGATACATAAGTAAGATTCTCTCAACGATTCGTCGGAAAAATCATTTTACTTCGCTTATATCCTCACGAAGCTATCTTACGTTAGAATAAAAAAAGCTATGATTACTTGTAAGTATATAATAATTTAGACACAATCTCTGTAAAGTGTGAGATTTGCATTGAAAGTTCGAATTCTTCACTTACATTATTAGAACACACTCAGACATGCCAAGTGATATCGATCAATCAGTCTTACGGTGTTATTCGCACATATATTTATATTCTTAAACTATCACATTTGTTTATGCAATAAAACGTAAAGGTTTAATTTTCAACACAGTATTTTTAAAGTAAAACACGTCGAACCTTTCTACATGATAATATACATAAGTCTTACAATAATAACATAAATACCTTTTTACTTTTATATAAAACGTTTGCTAATTTATTTGCTATTCTGCTCACGGTTATACTCACATAAAAATAATTCGCATCGTGTAAGCAATTTAAATTTTGATTTTAAACTATTATATTACATGCGTGCAAGGTATCTGGGCTGCACTAGAACTGCCCTAAGGCACAATTTATAATATTTATAATACGTAACGGGAAAGTATATTATAAACGCATTTTTAATTCTCAGTGTTTAATTTAGTTGGCGTTTCTTTTGCCGCCATAGTTTTCGATGTAGGATAGAAAGACTGTTTTTCTTTTATTTATTAAGCGCTTAGAACGCTTACGTTGCGCTCTTTTCTTTCTCCGCGCGACTCGATTGTCTCGATCTTCAGCTATCGAGTTGGTCTTTCCCAGTCTTTTCGACCGTTCAACGTGGCCTGCTCCGCTTGCTCCGCTGTATAATGCACATTCGCGGCTCACACTTCTGTGCTAGCGTACTGGCGGTTCTACCGTTTTAAGTTCTACATCTACGTTTGCTAAAGGGTTATACCAGTAAGTACTTAAAACGCTCGTTATTTCTAAAGGAACAAAAATACAATAAAAATAACATTTCTCAAACGACACGATGTACAGGCGACTTTATTCTTTATGAAATTGATATGAAATACCAGTATGTTGTATGTGAGAGAGAAGGAGCAACGTGCAAAATAAAGATATTTCTTAATTAATTGCAAAAGCTATCTGTTAATTATTCTTGATGGTTGCCATTAATAGTGTAGTAAAGAAGACACGAGCTATGAGGGGAAGAGAAATCGTCCCGGGAGTCGTCACTTCCTGCTACGCCACTGGGTAAAGTAATACTTGTATTATTTTTATAAATAAGGGTAAAATTATTTAATATTATTAATTTCATCTGATTTAACATACGGGGAAAGAGGATTAGATCGAGAACGATGAACTATATATGATGTTAATTATGTGAAAAATTTAAGCGATTCTGCCGGCTGAATTGATCGGGGAATTCGGTCGAAGCCGTCCTATGGAAGGATTATCAGTCGCCCTAAAAACAAGCGTAGTTGTAACACACTTTCTTATTTAAATCATCTGTTAAAACGTGAATCCTGGAGGATCTCGGAAAGATTCAATTTGCTTGAGACATAAATCGTAATTTCCAACGCGAGTCCTCGAGGCTTACGCTTCCGCGACAAATCTGTTTTCAAATTTTATTTACCGTTCATCCGGACAAGATCCGGCAAGGTTTACCGGAAAGCCGGTAAACGAATGTACGCGACGCGAGCTTGTCTCGTGACTGTAGAACTGTAGAAGAAAAAGTAAACGCTCTAACGAAATATGTCAAGTGTTAAACATGGCTGATATATCTATTTTAGAATTATGTTGACAGAGAAATTATAAGGGAAAGACAAACTGAAAGATAAAATATTTTATTAATTTCGATTTCGCTTTAATTTACATAACAAAGTATTCTATTTTATTTTATATATGACATGCTTTTAAATTTCAACTTTAAATTATACAACTGTATACAGTACACAATACAGTTGCAAAAAAAGAAAAAAAAACAAACATTTTTTAAAACTGAATAATTTAATGTTAAAAAAGTTTAATAAATTCGAGCATAGAAAATCAACAACTCGTAAGTTACTGCGATTTCGATTTCGCTTTAATTTACATAACATAAAGTATTCTATTTTATTTTATATGTGACATGCTTTTAAATTTCAACTTTAAATTATACAACTGTATACAGTACACAATACAGTTGCAAAAAAAAGAAAAAAAACCAAACATTTTTTAAAACTGAATAATTTAATGTTAAAAAAGTTTAATAAATTCGAGCATAGAAAATCAACAACTCGTAAGTTACTGCGATTTCGATTTCGCTTTAATTTACATAACATAAAGTATTCTATTTTATTTTATATGTGACATGCTTTTAAGTTTCAACTTTAAATTATACAACTGTATACAGTACACAATACAGTTGTGTCAAAAAAAAACAGAAAAAAAAAACATCTTTTAAAACTGATAATAAATTAATGTTAAAAAAGTTTAATAAATTCGAGCATAGAAAATCAACGACTCGTAAGTTACTGCGAAAGTGACATTATTGTTCGCCCTTGTAGCCAGGATAAATTAGTAGTAATGCAGATGACAGATGATTATTGATCTTAAAGTCAATCTCACTTAAGTTATGTTTGCACAAAGGGCAGAAATGTATGTTAGACTCAAAGGCCCGTTTCAGGCATTTTAGGCAGAAGTTATGTCCACAAGGAGTCGTTACAGGCTTGTACAGGATTCCTTGACAGCAAGCGCACTTGAATCTGCAAAATATAAAATTGTATTGTGTCAAGTGTCAGGTTGATTACTTTAAGTCATTTAAAAAGGACCTAACATTTTCTATAAATAACATTACCTCGCTGAAACGCTATTCAAGAAGGCGGGTTTTCCACCACTCAAAGTCGCCAAACATTCATTCCACAATTCAGTATTTATTTTATCGTTTTTTATTAAATCTTTCAGTTTATTATCCAAATCATAGCCATGTTTAATCTTCTTATATTTCTTAATGTCCACGTCGTCTTCTTCATCCCCGTTAGCAAGTCGTTTCTCAGTCTTAGCTCCGGTCTCATCAAATGTCTTCATCGTTTTCTCATCTTTGAGATATCCCTTAGGATACAGCATCTTCAAATTAAGACTAGCAATTCTCTTTTTTCCTTCTTTAGTCCACGGTGCAGGAATAGGATCATCTCTCCTTAGTACGTATTTCCATACGCGGAAGCCGGATTCTTCGACTGGGTAGTATCGTACCACTTTATATATACCATCATATCTGTGACAAGACCAAGAATTGTTAAAGAAGGAGATTTGTTAGGTTTTATCCGTTATTTATGAAAGTACGAACAATGCAGTCAATGTACCTGTTACCTTCTTCCGGTGCATATTTACTCTTTAACTTATAATTGCGTACGACTCGAATTTCTTTCCCTTTCTTCCAGTCAGAGGCTGTCGCACCCTCCTCGTCATTTACGGGAGCGTCACAACTCTTAGCCAATGCTAAATTCATCCTGGTTAACTCCTGGTCCTTGCTTTGCTCCTTGTTGGTTCTTTTGTTACCTGTGTATCCATAAAAAACACAAACGAATATACCACGTGCATTGAGCAGATATAGAATAATTTTGTGATTAAATTATGGTAAATTGGTAACTTTTTAATTTGATATACCTGACAAATCTCTACCACCCGAGCCGCTGTATACAAACTCATCACCAATGTCGTAATCATCCTTATATCCGCCCGAAAAAACGATAGAATACGCACAGTCGTCCTCTCGTCCATGAATGCCGCCTACGGGCGGTCTATGCACTCCTGCTTCCGAAACCTACGCAAACCCATCTCTTTTTTCATATCCATTTGGTAGATTGTCGAGGGATTATGTAAGATTTAGAATTTAGAATTTGCTTTTTACCTGAATTCTAAACTTCCAAGTCGTACCAACGTCCACACCCGGAATTGGTCCGGAATGATGGTGGGGTACCATGTAGCAAATTTCTTGTCTCCGAACATTAGCCATCCCGCCACGGCCGTATTTCTTTTTCCTTCCTTTCAGTTTGTCTCCTACCTATAATCAATAGAATGGTGATGACAATGATAATAAAGATTGCGGCAAAATATTAATAAAGATAGGTACACGTACCTTGACAATTTCATTTTCGTCGATTTTGCAATCAGGACAATACCAATAAGTTTCCTGCGGCACTTCCAGGAGCGGTGGGGTCAGACATTGTAGATGAAACATATTTTCGCATTCATCGCAAATTAGAAGCGACTCCTCATTTTCTTTGCCTGCACAAATATTACAGCCGCACGATCGACATCCCCTGTCAGGCTTGTCCCTGCACTCCTCACAATTGGCGGGAACAGGTCTGCATTTGCCGTTACTCATCATGAACCGTTCGTCTTCTGCAGTTCTCTCTGTTAATAATTTGGGTGCTTCTATCGCGTATATTTCTTCCCTGACTGTCTTTCGAATGCAAAGCTCACTGCCACTGTTCATAAAGAAAAAATTGTTGATACAAATTATTTTTTTTCTATATTAATCATATGTACGATAATTATTGTAGAAAAATTTCTATATCATATTTATTATTCCCCTTGAGGTTACAAATAATCTAATTCTATAATCTTATATAGATTCTAAATTTTGCATTTTATCGTTTTGCCTTATATACTAACAGGATAATGATTGGATAATGATTGGCAGAACAAAAACATACTTCTCGTAATGCAATTGCCCAACCAGCTCATACCGTCCTCTTTTTTTCATTATGTCGGCTATCGTGTAGTCATACCACCACCCTGTTATCTTATAATCATCAGTGTTATAATTAATCATGACTTTTTGACCAACAGACAATTCGTCGACTTGTACAGAACGTCGCGCGCGTGGTCGTATATACGCTTCAGATACATTGTCATAAGAATTATCAGACTCCCATAATATTTTATAAAATACTTCATCTCCCTTTTTATAAATATATTTTATAATGGCTTCGAACCAGGCACCAGTTCTTTCCTCTTTGCAATCAACCGCATCTCCAATTTTGTAATACAAACTCTCAGCCTTTTCCAATTCTTCCGCGTCTTCCTCTTGTTTCTCTTGTTCGCTATTTTTTTCCTTCTTTGTACTTTCTTCATTGGCAGAAGTTACTTTATTCTCAACATTATCTACCGCTGGTTTTTCTATAAGCAATATAACATGATCAAAACATGCATTGTAATCATAAAGGTGATAGCCATCCTCTAATTCTTTCCCACAATAGATTAATCGTTGCAAGTCCTTTTTAACATGCAGCTGTTTTTCAACCTCATGCTGGAAAACAATAAAACATCATATATTTCATTACGTGATACTCAGTCGAATCTTATATCTCAGCGAATATTTTTTATTAGAAATATAATCTCACATTATTAAATAGGTATACAAGACTGAACAAAATTTCACTATGACATAAAAATAACTTAAATACCCAGAATACCAATAACCATTGCTATCAATTATTTTCTATCTTATGAGACATCTTTTCAGCATGTATGTGTCACGTGGTTTGCCACGCAATGTATGCTATCACATCAATTATCACACCTAGGCTAATACTATGCGACAAAAACTCAATGTAGTAAATTGTTTCGTTACTTTCGTTACAATTTGAAAATTAGAGCACATAAGAATCCAGATTTCTGGCATCTTAAAGACATCTTTATGATGTCTTTTAGACATTAATGCTACCTGCGAAGCCATTGGAAACTATCTCGAGCTTGTTTTGACATTTCTGGATTATGGCTACGCAGGCTGCGCTGGAGTACCACGCGCAGCCATAATCTGGCAATTTCAAAACAAGCTCGAAATAGTTTCCAATGGCTTCTTACGTGCTCTAATTTTTCAAATTGTAATAAAAGTAACGAAACAATTTACTACATTGAGTTTTTGATCTTTAATCTTTGACCTTTGATCTTTGCGGCAAACCATCCGTCATGTTGTTAATTGATTGCGCGAAGCTGCATGCACAATGAAAAACACAGGCAACAGGAACAGAATAACATTCCCTGTTCATGTTGCCTGTGTTTTTCATTACGCATCCAGCTTGAGTTGTCATCAAGTTACCATGACAACCACCATGGTATTAGTGGTGCAAATTGTCGTATTCATTTCAAACTTCTTGACCATTCTTGACGAGGTGTACCTACTGTTCTTATGCTACTGTGCTTCTTATGCGTTCTAATTTTCAGATTGTAATAAAAGTAATGAAACAATTTACTACATTGAGTTTTTGTCGCATAGCATTAGCATATGTGTGGCAGCATACATTGGCAAACGTGAAACTATAATACATGATGCACATACATGCTGAAAAGTGTGTCTTGAGATACACACGGATAGATAATAATTGATAACAAAAATGCAATAAAAATATTCAGTGATGAATAATCAGTATGATAAGTTACTATTTATGTCATATCTGTAACTCCCCATTATTGTATCTAGCAAATGTGAACGACAATAAGACTTGCATAATGCTGCAGTGCGACCCATGGCATTCTCGTTTTGCAAATTTACATGCACATAATCGTATACATTTCTTCTTTTTTTTTCCATAAGATACATACGGCGTTAGAAGGTGACGAGGAAATAGCAGGGGAAACGACATACCTTCACATCCTCCACAGTGATTAGAGTGGAAAACGTCACCGAAATTTCTTTCTTCGTGTATGCGTGCCTCACTTTGATAGACGACATGTCCAACGAAGTGAAGTTTTCGTTATTCTGTCCAGGCTGGATGAAAGATGAAGGTGATAACAACTCAGCGACGTCTCGACTGATTCCGATGAACGGTATCGAGATAGCTAGAACAGGCAGCGGAGGAAGAAGTCAGAAGGATTAAAGCAGACGGGAGGATCGAACTGGAGCGTTTAATAGCGATGTCGGTTGGACCCACTCAGTACACAACAACATACCAGTTCAATATCAGTTGACCGTTACACCGTAATTCGTTGTGTGTCGGTTGCGCCCACCTATAACGTCCTCGACGGTCCCGAGTCCGGACAACTTTGGCCAACTTTGGCGGGAACATCCACGGAAAACGATTGTCCCACCATGATAAGGAACCATGGGAGGGAGGTCTCTCCTCCCATTCGTCGATTTGTAAAATCCATTGTGTCTAACGTATCTCACTTTGTAAAGGTGCCCTCGGCACTCGCTGGCACTCGCCTAAAAGAGGCAACAAGGGTCGGGTGAAGAAAACGTTAGGAATAGTAAAATTGTGGTCAGCATTCCGTTAATAAGGAGATAAAATTAATAAGCGAATAATAGAGAGATTAATCGTAGGTATAGATTAGGAAAGAAGCGCTCATATGTTGTACGTAACAGAACGCTCAATTGCGGCTACGTGTTTGTTGTTAACGCTTCGACGCGATTAAAGCCTAGAAATTTTTATAATTACATAACGTTTAACGTACACGTTTTACGAGCGTGATTCGTAGTAAAAACAGAGAATTACTGCAGGGCGCCGAGACGCTCCCCTTCATCACTTTGCTATAGTTCGCGATCATGCCGCTCGCGCTCGTGTAATCTACACGCACGCCTCGAATTTGCTTTATCGCACCTTGATTAGACAGTTTTTGATCAATCCATATGTTTCAGGCTAATTGCCTGAGGAATTTGTATCTTACTTATTACTTTTTTTACTAATTTACTTATTATAGCAAAAAAATTATACATATAGACTATTGATGTACATATAAAAAACTATTAAAGTTGTATAATAGAACTTTTCTAGTCAAGTGGTCATCTATCACATATCTACGAAATAACGATATCTGCGAAGAAATATATAGGCAACTTTGATTTCTGACTGAACTATAGAGTCCCTTTAATAAGAGTCGCGACACACGTAGCAGCAACTTTTGATTGGTTCGCATTTATCGGCAAAAGCACGAGAAACAGAAAGAGACAGATATATAAGAGAGAAAGAGAAAGCGATATACAAGTAAAGCCCTTTGCACAATAGGCGATAACGATAGCGATAGCGACAGCGACAAAGTTGCCGACAAAGGTATAGCTTTGTCGGCAACCTTGTCGCTGTCGCTATCGCCTATTGTGCAAGGGGCTTTACTTGTATATCGCTTTCTCTTTCTCTCTTATTTTGCCGAAACTCAAGATGTCGCGACTCTTATTAGAGGGACTCAGGGCCCGGTTCGGGGAGCGCGCTATTAGCGCTATTACATATCATTTCTACCTTTATATTTCTCATCAGGGTGTAAAACGAGGATAGAATAAGCAATTGTGGCGCGCTCCCTCAACGCAGTCATGGCAAGCCTACAAAAGTGGCGGAAATTCAGTTCGAAAAGTAACACGGAAGAGTATTCTATTCATTAATTGTAATATATGCAACTCTTGCAATAACTCTTTTTACAACTTTTTCTAAAATTTTATAATAATTGTATAATTACCGACCATGTAGCAACTATTTGAATTTTTAAAATATAATTTTATATACATACATCCTACCGTTCAAAAATTTAGGCCACGTTCCGTAACGCGCATATGCGCACATTTTCTATAGTAAACGTTACGTATACTATAGATAAATGCGCGTTACGGAATGCAAAGTAAGAAGCATTATTACTTAAGAAAAACAACACAGTGGTGCTAATACTTTCAAAGAAATGTCATATATGAGGGACTATACTCTCTGTTTTAACTATTCAAACCACAGTATTATTTATTTCTAATCATTTTCCAATTGCATTTAAAGAATTTTATCGAGCGAACATGCTCCATAGCGTCTGTGGCGTCACACCGACCTTGCGCCATCGCATGTACAAAAATCGAAAAGATCCTCCGATTGGTGGCCCCTACAAAAATGGCGATGCGCAGTACGGATCGGCGCAAACCGCGAAAAAAGGGTTAAGTGACAGTAGTGACACTACTGGTTACACCGTGGTCCGTGGCCGACGACCGTCCGCGCCCGGCGCCGGCGCCGGCGTGGCCGCTCATCAGGAAACGGCAGATGACGCTTCGCGCGTGCCGCGCGCTCAGCGGATGTACGTCGCGGGTCGAATAAACAACCCGACGCCGTCTCGCGGGGACGTCCACCCGTCGAATGGATCGCGCCGCACGCCCTCCGTCCCGTGATCGCGCCGGCGGTGATAAATGCGCGTGGAATAATTGCCGCGGATCACGACGCCCATAGGTCCCCACATACCCGACGGCGCCGCGCTTGACGCCGCGAGTGCTAACGCCGACGGTGACGCCGTCCGCCATGTTTGTTGTGTAGTTTCGGAGGGATGATGAGCGCACGCGAACGGGGGCCGCGCTCGGGGGATTTTGAATGAGACGCGTGTGTGAGCCGCGGCCGCGTTACGTCCGTTCCGTGCCGGCGTGCGAGCGCGCCGGCCGCCGACGACTCGCCGCGGAGTATGGTAAGCAACCACGGGTCGACCTCCGGCCTCCGGCCGGCCCGCGTCACGGCCCGGCTGTGCCGATTTTCGCGCGGATTTTCAGGTGTCCCACGACCGCCTCCGCTCCGTGCTCCGTAATGCCTCCCCTCGCCCCCGCTCCCCCTCCCAATTCATCCCGCCGCCGCCGCCGTCATCGCGTCGTGCGACGCAACGTCACGTCGCACTTTTGAAAAAAAGTCGCGAAGGGTGACGGCCAGCAACCCCCCTTCGCCCGATTTTGAGAATGCGTCAACCGGCGTGAGACGTCCCCCCGGCGAAACCGCGGCGACGCGACGTGCGGGCGGTGGGCCGTAAATCGATATATGGCTCGCTGCTTGTGTGTGTGTGTGTGTGTGCGTGTATATATGTGTCGCGCGTTTGTACACGGACGTGCGTCTACACGCAGCAGCGTAGGTTTACGTGTGTGTGTGTGTGTGTGCGCGCGCGCGGGTGCATTCACGCACACAGGCACGCCTCCGGAACGCCCCTTTTTATGAAACGATCGAACTTCTTTCCCGCGCGATCTTCACCCGGCGCGAAACGTCACGTAAGATCTCAACAACCCTTGAAACCACCTCGCGGCCCGCGACTCCGCCGTTTTGCTCCGGTTGCTCCCTCCCAGTTACCGCGTAACCGCGGCACTCGCGACAGCTCCGAAATCGCTCCGCGGTCAATAAATAACGATTTCTGACATGTGTACGCATCGCCGTCCCGTCATTTCGAGAGAGCGTCGCGATAAAAATTAATTAACAATTCGAGAAGGTATTTTTACAAGTAATTTTAGTTCCGTAAAAGAGAGGTGATTTTTAGAAGTGAGGTAATTTTAATTGATGTTTAATATTAAACAGAAATTCACTTGATATGCTTTATTTACGTTTATGTTACCTTTCTCTAGCAGAGACTGTGAAAGACATTTTCGTCAAGATTGGTATTGTGCCGTTCCAGGACACTTAACAACCTCGTTGAAATGTGGCTGAGAAGCGAGAGGATTAGCAGGAGATTGCGTGGCCGTTTAAGTTTAAGCGGTGTAACGGCGTCAAAAGCAACCGGTCATCGAGCGCAGGTCGCAACAGCGAGAAAAGTACAACACATTAGTAATAGTCGAGTAATAACGTCAAGTAAATGCAGCCGATTAAGCCAGTGGCGACGCAGATCATCCAGTTTTCTAAAAGAAGTAAGCTAAATGTATTAATTTATGAAAATAACGTTTAAGGCAACATTTCTTTCGCATTGCGTTTCCTCGTTTCCTTATTTCCTTATTGCATTGCATTTTCCTATCAACAAAACGCGTGAGAAATGTTTGCTCGAATGATGAACTGGATTTAGGATCTGTTAAACAAGTTCCAACTTTTTCATAGGCTTGTAAAGAAAATGTTTTACACTTTGCCAAATCCGCGCCTATTAGACGGGAAAGAGGACCTCGCCGAAGAAAATGCATAAAACGTTCGATGGTTACGTCGACTCCCTTGCATCGTACTCCCCCAATTGACGCAGTTATCGTAAGTTGCTCTAATATAAAGACAACATGTTATATTCAAATTATCGTGTGTGCAATGTAACGCGTGCATTTTGCAGACCACTAAAAACGCGTCGCCGTCTAAAGTCGCGGAGGAGTCCAAGGAAAACTGGAACAGTGCATCCACTCTGCCTCTCTGCTCGTCAGTAACGAATACGGATTCGCGTAGTTCGATGATACCGCCGGTACATGACTTGAAATCTTCCACACCCAGTGTATCTTCGCTGACGTGTCTAATGCCTCCGGTATCCTTAGGATCACAGTCAGATCTCACGTGCTTGCTCGATGATGAAGGAAGCAAGAACAACGGTACCCGTGCAAATCACATACGCCTGTAGTAGTCAAACTAATTTCAAATTATACTTCCATGTTTTACCTTTCCTCTCTTTTTTTTTCTCGTAGATACTACACTACCATCATCGTTACACTACTCCTCCTTATACACACATGCCGAAACGTCTGCGGAATACTACAGTCTGATGCACTCAATGTCAATATACAACGTCCGTAACGCGTACAACTCGTCCGACAAATACTTCCCGAACGGAGGAAGATATTCGCTAATCGATAACAATGAAAACCGCAGCGATCTCCCAAAAGATCAATATGCTATTGAAACAGACCCAACAAAATATGAAACAACTGCTGGATATCCCAGTACAAAATACAGTATACCAGCAAGTATGTACAATATAAATCCTCATCATCCATCCGATACGAACGGCAATCTTAGTGACAAATATGATTCCGAGGACGTCGACGGTCGTTATCACGAGGTTGAATACATGGAGGTGGGTAGCGAGGAGATAGTAGAATCTTGCGATGTAGAGAACATGGTTACTCAAGTTCAGGAGGATTGGGAGCCGTTCGATCCTTACGTCTTTATCAAGCACTTGCCGCCCCTCACCCCGGCGATGAGAGCGAGATGCCCGGCCCTACCACTCAAAACACGGAGCAGTCCGGAATTCAGTCTGGTCCTGGACTTGGTATGCTCGATCAACATATATATATAACTCAGATTCTATATCATCTAGAAAATTAATAAAATATAATCTTAAATGTACAGTGCCATCATAATTGGTATAATATATTGTATCCTCCCCGTTATATTACGTTATGCTACTTTACGTTGTGTTATGTCATACTATATTATATTGATTTTCTAGGTGATAGAATTATGGCATTTCTATCCTCGTAAGAGCGCAGTAGCTAATCGCCACGTTTATCTATGGCTCTTTCGCAGGATGAGACATTGGTTCACTGCAGCTTGCAAGAGCTATCTGACGCGGCTTTCCGCTTCCCGGTAGTCTTTCAAGACGTAACGTACACGGTATTCGTTAGAACACGACCGTACTTCCGCGAATTCCTCGAACACGTCTCGTCGCTCTACGAGGTGATCCTGTTCACGGCGAGCAAGCGGGTGTACGCCAACAAGCTGATGAATCTGCTGGATCCAACGCGGAAGCTGATAAAGTATCGCCTGTTCAGGGAACACTGCGTCTGCGTTAACGGAAATTACATAAAAGACTTGTCCATCTTAGGCAGGGATTTATCTAAAACCGTGATTATCGACAACAGTCCACAAGCATTCGGATATCAGGTAACTTGGTAGCTCATCATTTATATGTATATGTATACCTGTGACACGATCAATAATATACTTAAGAAATCATGTGTGCTTTGTGTTACAGTTAGAAAATGGTATACCTATAGAAAGTTGGTTTGCCGATCGTTCGGATAACGAGCTAATGAAGTTATTACCGTTTTTGGAAAATCTGGTAAACTGGGTAAGTTCCTGTCACTCTGTGATACGCTATATATTGACTGTTATAAAGAATACAGTTATTCATTTATTTTTTAATTGTCGCAGGGAGGTGACGTAAGGCCGCGCATTAGAGAACAGTTCCGACTATTCAGCTTTCTACCGCCGGATTAATTTAAATAGCGTACACAAAATTTAAGGTTGCTAAAGTACCATGCAACCGACAAAAAAAAAAGAAAATACAAAATATCTTAATGATACTAAATAGATAAATAATAGTTATTCCGCGATGCGTAGCATAAGCCGCTATATAACATAATACTTTACAATGTTTCACAAATGAATATGCCTGTTGGTATATAGAGATGAAATTAAATACTTCTAGATCTTTGGAATTACTGTTCTGATCCATTGTTCGCAAAAAGAAGTATATATGAACAAAGATGCTGCATACATCACACATGTGCGATTTTGTTGGTGCATTCGTTTAGGCTTGAAGTCTCAAGTTAAAAAAAAAATCAAATGTCGAGAATATCAGTGAGCATAATAATCTTGTGATTTATAGTTTCTATTAATACTTCCAAGTGAATACCAAGTCTCTCCATGACGTGATTATATGACCTCTGTATATAATAGGACTCGTATCTTACGTACAAAATATTTCACAGTTTATTATCGTAACACAATGCTTAAGAGCAATATCTGTGTGATTGGTGATTTATCATTTTTTTCCTGTCTCACCAGTACGTGAAATATATGATCTCAATTTGTTTATCACATTATTATAAGATTTTTTAATTTTTTTTTGAAATTTTAAAATCTTTCTATTATTTTTTGCTCCCTGACATTACATTCTGTCACGCTCTAATTGTAAATTACCGCTTATTATTATTAAACCATTTTTTTAAATCTCTACATCAAGATTGCAATTCTTGAAAGTTCTTGAAAAGATATACGAAGATGTTAAGAATTATCTGTCAATAATTATATAATTATACGTATCATATAATTATATAATTACACGATTAATGTGCTAATGTGCTAATTATAAATCTGTGTATAATTCTTAGTATAAGGAACATAGACCGAATTCAGTATCAAAAGGATCAGAGTTAGCAGCATAATGTAACAGAAGGCATCGCAGAAATCTTGCATCTCGTAGTGTTTATCATAGTTTAAGATTATACTCACATTATGCACAAACACATTATAATAATAAAGCAAATCGATTGTTACTCGTGAAATTATTTGGATCACGTATAGCCAATCACCCTGAAACATTTTCTTTCTACGTCGCGATTATGCCGCGCTTTTTATTTTTCGTGTACAATAAATCAGTTTCGTAATGTTTGTTATAAAAGACTAAACTGAACGAGGGAGCTTTTCAGCAAGCGACATAGGTCGACACAAGCATCGTTCTATCTTCCTTTTTTGATAATGAGTAACAAAGATAAAATGATACTTGTGTGTCGCTTGCTGGAAAGCTCCCGAGAGACATAATATTAATAAAATGATGAGGGATGTAACATAAATAGACAGATTTTTCTTGATTTGCGTTTCAACGGTACGATAACTGAAACGCTGGAGACAAGAAACCTATTGGATATTAACATAGACTCAGAGAAAAATTGTATTCAAATTTTTTACATGCAGTCATTACATATATACACGATGTATAAATCGAAAATTACCTCTCTCGTATCTGCATGCAACAGACAAAAATGGAGAATGGTGTATTGACTAGAAAATTGTTTCTCCCTGATCTACATTACTGTACAACAGCGATGACATACTTTAATCTAACGGCGCGCTTAACAATTATACATTATACTATTAAAACTACATACTTCAATAAAATAATTATAAATATGTAAAAATGATCATATATAAATATCACTGTGAACATTGATATGACAATCGGCAGTACATTGGATGAAAACGAGAGATTTTATATACCTAATCGATAGCTTCCGAAACCGTGCTTCGATATGCCTCGGCACGTTTTTATCGCCCGACATTGGGATATCACGTTTGAATTTATTTAAAACAAAGATCGCCGTGTTCTCTTTTAATTCGATATCCTCTGCACGGTTGGATCATTGGCTTAATTCTTGAACTCCAGCGTTTCATTAGTCTGACTGTCTATAGCTTGAGGAGAAAAAAAGCTGAAAAATGTTATGTGCAGTATTACGCATTTAAAAGAGACTATCTGTAAGTATCATGGAATGATCAACTTTAATATATATATATCTCATGTTTATAACAACAGTCTAAAACATTAAAGTGTACTACATGTCATGCTTCAACGTTACTCGCACTTCAGATATATCCATCCTGCGGCGAGGGAAAATAAAATACGACTGCCTTTATCAACGACGGATCGTCGTTGATTCGGGGAGTCGTTTATTGGATGTTGCAAAGATTTTCCTTTATATGGTCGTCCTTAGTCGCGTCGGTGGCAAAGCACAGGAACTTCAATTTACGATGAACGTAATCGGTGTACCGCAACTCGATGTATCTGAAGTCCGAGTAGAGTTCTATCTAATCCTCCGTACGCTGGAAATACCTAATCTCGATGCGTTTACAGAGATTCACGAGCTTCGGATGGCCCCGCACGATCATAGCCAGCTTGTTGTCGAGCAGCGGTGTCGTGATTATCGTGAATATGTGACCAAAAACCAGAGCGTCCAACTCGTTGGGTTTGCTACGTACGAAAGTCATGCGAAAAGACTCGTGTTAATGTCACCACATTTCGGCGATATGCATATATATTTATAAAATCGTTACATATTTACTTAATAAGCTACACATATTTTGTGAATTTAAAACGACAATGTAAAGGAATGTTCGGAAAGGGGAGGGAGCGATTCGGGCTGCGATCGAAAGCCGTCCCACAAAGTATCCTTGGAGGATGACTCGATTATTTCAAACTCTTCCGCAATCTCGTTTCGTGCTCCGGAACTAAAGTAGCGGTATTCAACTCGGAACATGTGCTCGATAAGCTTGGGAAACTGATAGATCGTGGCGGCAACTTTTTCATTGGAGGGAAAGGAGGGTGACGTGAGGGTGCGAACGTGACCATACACCAGGGCATCGACTTCGGTGGGCCTTATGGAACAGGATTGTAATTTGTTAAATTTGTAAGTGTTACGATTGATTCGAGAGCGATAAAAAATCGGTGAAAATGACTGCAAAAACTACTTACTCTTTTCCAAAGAAAAATTCCTCGTCCGCTAGCCTCTCCGATAACGCTATGCAACACTTCTTCACGTCGTCAAAGACCTCGTCTAAGCTCTTGTTGTACCAGCCGAGTACGCTGAGCCTTTTTATGACCTCTCGTCTCTTCTGCCAGTTCAAATAATGATTAAGCGGCCAAGGGTACACGCTTCCGTGCCTCTGCTTCGTGACCCCATTCAAAATCGCCGGATCCACCCAGCAGATGTACAGTTCCGCATTGACAAATACATTGTTAACGAGAGACTGGTACGCCCTCATGTCCACCTTGCCGTCAGGGTCCAGATGATCGGACAGGCTTGTTCCTTTGCTTCCTATGTGCGCGACTATACCGTCGAACTCGGATATCAATTTCGTGCCGCATTTGATGAAGGGCACGCGACCGGACGGCGACATGAACTCCGCATTCTTCCTCGGCTCTATCTGAAAGTCGAGCTGGCACATCTTGAGGAAGGCCTGCACCGCCAGGCAGTTCGCGTTGTCGGGAAGCAGAATCTGCTCCACCTCGTACGGCTGGTACAAGGTAATCGGTTGCGGCCATGGTTCCTGAGCTGCGGCAAGAGAAATACAAATCGTCAGCGTCGCGCACACAAGCGTGGCTCACACTCGCATCTCTAACGTAACACTTACATAATCGCGATAAGTACTCGCGTACGCGTACGTGAAAAACTAACAAATGAGAAGCTACGACGCGCGAAGGAGAAAACGGGACGAGGTAACGCGGGATGCCCCGAAGGACGAGCGGCTCGTTCTTACGACATTTACGAAATTCGACTGCGAGGCCGCGCGAGGCCACACGGCCACGCGCCGTTTTGTTTACGGTGACGCAAGGTTAAGATCCCCTCGCGCGCGGGGGACTCGCGGGAACGGCACGGCAATTTGGAAAGCGCGGACTTCCAGACGTTGTTACCTTCCAGCTCCACCGCGATCGAATCGCCCAGCAGTACGTGCGGCATGTCTACGACAATCGTGCCCGTACGACGACGACGACGACGACGCTGCGCCTCTGGCCACGCTCTGCCTCAAAATCTGCGGCCGATCGCTCGCGTAAAAGCGCCACGAGCGAGAAGCGAATCGTACGGCTCGTACACGCGCCTTCTCCCTTTACGATTTCACATACGTAACTAACAACGTAACTTACGCAAGATAAACTTGACAGAGGGACTTCGACTGTATACTTCAATTAATCAGCGATTAACTTAATTATCAAATGAAACTCGTAGTATTTTGCTAACGTGGAATTATTGTTCGTTACGGCAAAAATTATGGAAGCTTGACTAACAGCGATAAATTATATAGTTATGAAGCCTGCTGTTCCGCCGGTTGAATTAATGAATTAATCGCTTAAGGATGATTCTGATTAATTTAATTGGCGACGAATTCATCAAGTGATATCTATATATATTAATTTACATGGATAGATCAATTATTAATGTTTCAATATATGGAAAACGAGATTAGATTAGGGACAACGAATTGTACAGTTGGAACGTTTGCAATTCCATATGAAATCGATCGCCAAATTAATTAATCAGAATTTAATCGGGGTCACTTTTATACCGCGCAAATCAAGGCACCGATCGAAATACTTCCTCGCCTCTTCCGTGTCGACTCGAGATTTCTCCTGAATCAATGACAAACAATGGTTACATCTTTGTCTGACAGTTATTTATGAAATTATTACATTTACATCATGTATTATATCTGTCGAAAAGTATAACCTTCGAGAACTTGAGGCCGGACAGGAATGCGTGCAGGACACGCGTGTGCAGCGACGGGTCATTTTTCTTCTCGATATCTTGAAACTCATTCCGCGTGAGATAAGAGTGCATGATTAGACGAGGGAGCTCACCGACTTTTCCTTCCTTGATAAGACCTACAATTTTCCACCGCGGACACCGCGCGGTTTACATTCGGCCCGGATTGGCGTTTGCAGCTGCAATTTACGTTTCTTTCCGCGCCTGGAAGTAAAACGACGAGCAATTAGACGAGATTGGGGCGAGAGAGACGAAGGGGGTTTAGACCAAAAAAAAGGCCAAACCTAATTTTCCAGACAATAATTTCGGACTTTCGTTACCACGCGACTCGGTAACAGCATATCGTATACACCAACGTGGTCAATAGAACGTCAGTCAATTAAAATCTACCAGGATTAATTTCGTCGGCAGCTTTTAACACGAGAGATTTAACGTCGTTTCTCGGCACGAGAGCATTCAATTTAAAAAGATCGCTCGAATTATACGTCAGATTTATACGATAGACAGCCTATAACGGGTTTATACAACACGATGGAAAAATTTCAACATTTCGTTTCAAAATAGAATAAAAAATATTTTACTGTTACTTTAACATTTTTTATATAAAATATATGTATTTCCGTATGCATACATATAATCCATGTGTTTATAATCTATACAATGTGATTCGTATAACGCGCATCCCTCGTGTCACGGAGGTCTACTGTATTTAAATTATATGTATTCAGATAGTATATCAAAGTTTACTGGAGATAAACTTGGGCGTTCAAATTATGTGATGAGAAGCTTATCAGATAAAATTTAACGTTCTTTAGCGTACGTCTCCGTATTGTTTTAGGTCATTTTAGGATATTGGAAATATCTGTATGAGCAAGGGGGGAAAAATTGATTCTCCTCAGTCTAACGACAAGTAATTCGGAGCAACAATCGCGTGTTGCAAATTGCGTACTCGTTTATACCGGCGACGAACTCGTGCGCGATGTCAAGATCGATCAGTCTTCCGGGTGGCCCCGCGCGGAAGGGATGACTGGGGGGCTGGGGAGAGGAGCTCGCTCTGAACGTCGGAGCATATGTTTGTGATTGATCGCGATTAATTGCGGAGTACGATTGGCATGCGAGCCGGTGACGTTTGTCGGCCTCGCCGCCGTCACGCGATCCCATTGGCCCGCGAGACTTCGCCGAAAATCGAATTAAATCCTACATCGAGACGACAGTTGTCGATACTGGAACCCGATTTCACGCTCGATTAAAGAGAATCGTGTGAGAGAGAGAGAGAGAGAGAGAGAGAGAGAGAGAGAGAGAGAGAAAGCTGTTGATTTAATTTTTTTATCGTACAAACATTGGAAAGTTAGAGAAAAAAGTCGAACCAACGCGACGTGGCTTCACGTGATTCCGAGAGAATAACGCACATTCGTATTTTGATGACAGGTTTCTATACCTTCTTTTTGTAGGAGGTTTTTATGATACTTTTACATTAAATATACAAGGGCTCTCGAGATTCCACGAGGTGATCAACAAAAGTTCCACTCGAGACAGAGAATTAAGAATTTACGAAACGGATATGGAAATTGGGATACAGGTTTAAGAATGCAGGCGGGTCAAGATTAATCAGCTTCGTTCTAAAATATTTTCTGTATCAAAAAATATATAAGTAATATATATATATTCATTTAAGCAATATATATAATCAGATACATAATCCAAATGTTAAATTTAAAAGTATACAAAATTCACATAATTTATTTATTAGGCTACCAAAAGATGGACCGTAAAATGGCATTCAATTGATTATTAAATTAAAATCGGGAGAAAAGCGTATTCCTGGGTCGCGGCGAGACTGGAGTCTGGAGTCGCCGTCGGGGTCCTCCTCTTCCTCGTCCTCTTCAGTCCTCTTTACACACATATACGCGTCACACACGCACGTGACACATGTATACTTACGCGCGCGAATGTGCGTGTGCGTGTGCGTGCGACAGAGGAGCATGGAGCATCGGCGTTGCGCGAACGGCGCGCCGTCGGGCGATCGGCGGGCCGCCAGTCTACCTAAGTCCATCGTTCGCGCCGCGCCGTCATCTTCCTGCGCTACGTTCAGACTGTTCGGAGCGTAGGGAGCCGTGCCGTACTTGTTGCTCGCGAGCGCGCGACGCAGTTCGTTGCGGAGCACGGACGGAGACGGGGGGAAGGAGAGGGAGAGAGAGAGAGAGAGTGAGAAGGAGAGTGCGAAGAAGCACGGCAGCCGGTCGCGCGAGGAGAAGAGAAGAGACGAGAAGAGACGAGACGAGACGAGAAGGGAAGAGAAGGGAAGGAAGCGGGAAAGAAAGGGAAGGCCACACGCACCGGCCACGCACGGCTCTCCACGCGACACCTCCGTGTCGCACGCGCGGACCACGCAAGCCGGGTGAGAGAGAGCGAGAGAGAGGAAGAGTGCGAGTGCCTCGGTGGCGATTCACGACGACGGCTGCTGCTGGCGGCTGCTGCTCGCCGTCCGTCGCCGTTCGCGATCGTCACCGACGTACGTCGACAAACGTCAAACGGCGGGGCCGCCGGGCAGCCTCGATCGAGCGACGGCGCGCGTACCGGTCGGCCTGGTCGCCCCGGCGACCCCGCCGCGAGAGCCTGGAAGCCCTGGCCTTCCTAACCTAAATTCTAAATTCTGTCAGTCGACGCCGCGTCGAACGGTGTACGTCGAGGAAGGGAAGGAGGTGGAGAAGGCGAAGGAGGAGGACGGCGACGAGGTGGTATCCCGTGCCACCGCTGATTCCTCGTCCTCTTCTCTCCCTCTCTCTCTTTCTTCTCCCCGTCTCCCACCTCCTGTTTTTTTGACAGCTAAAAATACAGTTTTTGAGACGGAGGCTACGCCGCGACTATTTCGGCGCCGCCGGCCGTGATTCTCGGCCGTGCTTTTCCGCGTTCGCGAAGGTCCCTTCCTTGCGAGGAAATCCTTCGATATGTCCTCCCTTTTTTCCTCTCCTGGCGAAGCAAAAGAAAAAAAAAAAACAGGAGCCGCGCGGCGAGGAGGAACGGCGCCCGGCGCTCCGATCGAGAGATCTCGCGTCGATCCGCGTCTAGCTTCATTGTTTACCGATCGCACGCGTGCCTCGACCGCCTCGTGCGTGTCGCCAACGCGCGAGGATCGCGATGACGCGGCAGCCCCGCGCTTTGTACGCGTGTCCGTCGAATATCGCATATGTGTAGCATCGCTCGACGAGGGAGGGGAAAAAAAAGGGCGCGAGAGCGGACACCGCATGCCAGTCAGCCGGTGTCGAATCGCTCGTAGACATGAATGAACAAGCGCGCATACCGGGAGATCGGGTGTCGGTTCATTTTTCGCCGCGCGTTATCGGCGCAATATCGCCCGCAGTTTGTGAGAACCGAAATCGTTATAGCGACTATATAGAGTAAGGGCCGATATCACCGTCTCCGAGTAACGCGATCCTCCGATTAAACTCACTCTTCGTCTCTTTCTAGGGGGACAGTTAGAAAGAGATGCAGAGTGAGTTTTTAATCGGAGGATCACGTTAATCGGAGACTGTGATATCGGCCCTAAAGTCTTGTATTTCTCGTTCGCACAATGCTGATTGATACTTGGAAATATATCTCCCGCGTTTTCAGGTGGATTCGCGGTCGCAGGGCTTTTCACGCCGCCTCCTAGTCCGAGAAGCCCGAGATAACGCCGGAATGCATCGCACGCGAGGAGTAAACGCTAGTCGCATAGATAAGCCGACGGATCTCTCGCGTTTTCAGGTGGACTCGGTCGCAGGACTTTTCACGCCGCCTCCTAATCGAGAAGCCCAAGATAACGTCGGAAATGCACGCGAGGAGTAAACGTAGTCGCATAGATAAACCGACGAATCTATCTCGCATTTCTCATATGGATTCGAGCGCGGAGCTTCTCGAGCCGCTTCTCTTAATCGGGACTCCCGAGATAACGTTGGCGTATACACGGAGGAGGAAACAATTGCCGTAAATAAATCAACTCATTTGTCACGTTGGAACGAGAGCAGCGGCTCGGAGAGACCGAATGGAATTCTCTTCGCGCGTAGGACGAAGCGTAATTGACTAGCCAGGCCGTGCCGTTTTCGGATGTGTCCCGACGGAACAATCCACGTCGTCGGTCGGTCCTTTTACAGATACACGTAGTGCGAGAAACGCCACGTCCGGACGTACGTGGCGCGCGCGCGATTACGTGCGCGCGTATAGCGCGTATCAGCTTTATTTTAATCTCTTTCGCGCTCTTGAATGCCGAACGGCTCGTCATCTCATGGGGAAGTTAATCGTTATTTTATATTTAGCCGCGTTCAGCTGCATAGTTTTATTGTGATGCGCGCACGAGAGCACGCTTTTAATATAGATTAGAGTTATGTATATGTATATATATACACGTAACAGAGGAGTGAGTCAGGCGGCACACATTGCATAAGATGTCGCGAGGCTGGCTGGATGGGCCTATGTCCAGACTTAGCTGCAGATTACTTGTATCAATAAATGGTCAGATATCTGTTCAACAAGTAGCGCGCTCGTTCACTTGCCGATCACACGGTGATTTCAAAGGAACAGTAACACTTGGAAAAAAAAGTTTTTTCAAGTGTTTTTTACAAGCCATTCTTGTACATGTTCCTTGCATTTTTCTTCTTACCGCGGCCTTGTAATAATTTATTTTTATCGCACCGATTATTATTAATGCGAATCACCCAGACGTATCGAAAGCGAAGGTCAAGCTAAATTTTCTAAATAATTTGTTTTGAGTGCTGTCTTATAAATGTTGTCGTTTATAAAGACATGCTTTGTTACACTTTAACGTTTGCGAGACGCTGTCACACGAGAGCATCTAGTCCGCGATGAAGCTATCGCGGCTCTTGAATAGGATCATCATGTGAGTAGACAAGTCGTGCGGCGCAAAATAGCTTGGAGCCTCTGTTAATCGTGATAATTAATCATGCTTACTTTCACAATAATTTACCGGTAATTGCGGAAAAAAAATAAACGATGTCACTTGTGATAAGAGTGCCAGGAGATACTCTACGAGGCATTAGAAATACTAGAATGCTGTTATCACTATTATTATTTGAGCTTGAGTCGCACTATCTATCTGGTTATACTCGACATTATCATGGAACTTGTACAGATAATTGCTTCCTGCGCTATTACGCTGTACGATTAACAAATATATAAAATTTAGTTTCCCAGCAAGTTCATGCAGTTGATACGCGCGCGTTCGAACCTTCAGTACCTATATAGATCGGTAAACAAAATGTTCGTGGTGTACATTCTGATGAGCGTATGTCTCTCTGCTTTCAGGAAGCTCACCATGTCGCATCATATCGTTACCGTATGCGTGGTGTGCGTCCTGTGCGCCGCACACGTACCCTGCTCGGCGCATACGAATTTGTCGGCGGTGACAT
Organism: Temnothorax longispinosus; assembly: GCF_030848805.1. Taxonomy (NCBI): domain Eukaryota; kingdom Metazoa; phylum Arthropoda; class Insecta; order Hymenoptera; family Formicidae; genus Temnothorax; species Temnothorax longispinosus. The sequence goes on along the minus strand of NC_092363.1, from coordinate 16,861,640 downwards.
CGGACGATTCGACAAGCGCGAAAAATCACACGGGTCCAGACACGCAGGGACAACCGTTTTGGTCGCCGATAATAAGATCCAAGGATACAGATCCATATCCGAAGAACCAACAGAGATACAGCCCGCATGACTTCACTAGCAATAAGCACGACGCTGCAAGATCTCGTATGCGACACATTGATAGTAATAACAATAATATCTCGGCAACTGCTGATGCGACATCGACTGATATTTATCATAAGAAGGGGATGACGGAAAGCTTCAAGGGCGGCGGGAGCCCGCAGGATACGCAGCCGTCAATTAGCGACGCGGATGTGTCTGTAAATTCGAGGGATGCGGAGCTTTTGGAGCGTCTTGCTCAAACGGAATTGGCGGCAGATGTTAAGCGGAAGTCTGCACAATCTAGCAAAGATTCACGTACTGTTAGTAAATCTAGATTAAAAAGAGATGTGAACGAGAGATACTTCATGCAGAAGCTATTTTCGGCCTACGGTGATGGAACGAGTATAACTATGGAGGGTTTCGAGAAACTTGTTCGAAAATTGGGTCTACTAAGATTATTGACTGATGTATCAAATGTGGAAGGCACTGATAGAAGTATGTACAAAAATAAATACGTGTAACAATCGCCAGGACGTTAAAGGATTGGTGAAGTTATTGAGAAAGCCCAATTTTTTATATGTTACAGATAGTAAGAATTTTCCAAGTGAAGGCCCACATGATACAGATAGTAAGAGTAACAAGGAAAGGGTAAGATAAATACGATATACGCATTGTTTATCAAAATAGTGCAATTCTCGAGTGTAGACTTTTGCCTTGAAATAATTGTAGTCTATAAACGCGTTGGTATACTTTTATTTCAGTGCTTAAACAGCCTAGAGTTACTGAGCACTGTCGCCCAAGATACGCATTACGCTACCAGCGGTAACGCGACGACATTGCCCAGTTGGCTTTTCGAACGTGTGTGTCCAGTTCTTGTGTACCAATTGGTGGCCGAGTCCAGTTCGGAGAGGAACGGCTGTATACGAGTGCCCGAGAATTACAAGCCCGTCGTGCCAGTCGATAAGTTTTATACCTCGGAGGATTCGGCACGCAATATTGTGAAAGGTATTACACGAATGTAAACAGAGAACGCATTGATCAATCTCTTGTTTTAAAAATACGTCAGGCCACGTTGAAGAGAGATAATAAAAAAAATTGTCACTTTTACTTATTCCAGTCTGGGTATATTCAACAATTAGTATTTTCGTAATTAGTCTTAGCGGTTTGCTCGGCGTAGCAGTAATTCCGATCATGGGAAAGAATTATTACCATCACGTGCTACAGTTTCTAGTTGCGCTGGCCGTAGGTACTTTAACCGGTGATGCCTTTATCCATCTATTACCACACGCAAGTGTTTTTTTTTATTTTACCAAGATATACTATATGCATCCATAGCAGAATAATATTTTAATATCACAATAATCTCTCTCGCGTCTTTAGGCGATGATGCCGCCTCATCATCATGAACACGACGAACATCAGGGACACGATCATCACGACGACAGTAGCGCGTTATCAATTGATCATGTGAATTTACATAGCATGAACATGTGGAAAGGATTAGTCGCTATGATGGGCTTCGTGTCGTTCTTCTTCACTGAGAAGGCGTTAAATGTGATATCCGAATGGCGGAAGCACTGGCAGCATAGGAAGAAGGTAATTAAAAGAGGAACGCTTTGTTGTGAACGCGTTATTCCATACTGTTATATAAACTGATGAAATAAAAATGGTTAGTTGCCTACGCGCGTGAGAGTGATGAGGGAGAGCGATGGGCCAAACAGCAATGTTGTCGGTGAAAAGCTGTGTAAACATAAATACTCTTCGTACCCGTATTGTTACGGCGAGATCGCCAGCGAAACTCAAGGTAACAGCCTTTTTTTGAATCAAATGAAATAGGTGTTACATGTATCAGAGTTACCATTGTGTTTTGATCAAAAGAGAACAGCTTATCACGTCATTGTATTCATCCTGACGGCGTATTGAAGAGTAAAAATAATGAATGTCGAAATATATGTAGATAATCATCACAGTCGTCGACTGAACCATCACGAGAGACCACCTATCATCGATGAGGAGAAACCATTGACATCCAATTGTAATTCCGTCACGAAAATCGTAACCAACGACATGGAGAAAAAACCGAAGGATGATTGGAGAATGGACGACCCGATCGTAAACGCTAAGAAAAGTACCGATGGCGCCGACGTATCGTTAAACGAATCTGAGAGCTATACCGTCATCCTGCGCGAACACGAGACCAAACATCACGGCCATAGTCATTCCCATGGTGCGTTTTAAATAAGACATTACTATAATCTTACGCAATGTGCAATGTATAATAGCATGAACGTTTCGATTCCAGGTCACGTACACTCGGCCCCTGAATCAATGTCCAACGTAGCTTGGATGGTTGTAATGGGGGATGGTCTGCACAATTTTACGGACGGTATGGCTATCGGGGCAGCTTTTTCGGCAAATATCGCAGGTGGATTCTCCACGGCTATCGCTGTCCTCTGTCACGAGTTACCTCACGAACTCGGTATTGTTTCTCGATCAATGGTATATCTATAAACATCTGTGTATGCATAGTTAGTAATGCAATAATATAAATGTTCTTGTACAGGTGACTTTGCGGTGCTGTTAAAAGCGGGCATGAGTACCAAGCAGGCTGTTTTTTACAATTTATTATCTTCAGTCCTCTGTGTGTTGGGTATGATAGGCGGAATATTGTTAGGAAGTGCTCCCGACGCTACTAGCTGGATATTCGCAGTTGCCGCTGGAATATTTATATATATAGCATTAGTAGACATGGTGGGTATATCTATGAGAGATCTATAGTAACTAAGAAAATCAATGAAACGCTAATTATCTCTTTCTTCTTAGGTACCAGAATTGACATCGAGTCATTCCGCAGAAAGTGGTTCACGATTACAGTGCATTTGGCAAACTTTAGGTTTATCAACAGGCCTCGGGATTATGTTACTTATCGCCGCCTACGAGCACGATCTTAAACATATTTTCGATAACTAGATTTATAAAAAAAACTACTCTTGTATTGATGTTACAAACGAAACCGCTTCCTATTACGTTCAAATTGTCGTATCTCTTTTTTTTTTATTTAATCTCAATCCTTAGCAGTTCTTTTAGCACTTAACATTGCAGTGAAAGCAAGTTGCGCGCTCTCTCTCTCTCTCTCTCTCTCTCTCTCTCTCTCTCCCCCTTTCTCTGAAGCAATTATTTTGTACATTTGGAAAAAGGAAGAACGTAATGGGAATGCAAGTTAGATCGCAATTTAGATAAAGCGACAATATCCAAAGGATAGGATTGCCGGTAAAAGTACTTTAGAGGAACGAAAGCGTTGAATTCCGAAGGAATAGGATTTCTATTAGACAGAGTACCAATAATCGAATTGCAAACTGTGTTAATTATTTTCGAACCAATTATACTAAAGATATTTCCATGCTTTTTCTAATAGCGAATTCGGGCGCTGGCACTGGTGCACACTGAGTGCGCACTAAGGCTTGTTTATAATCTATTTTATATTTCAAGTCGCTTAAATACACATTTAAAAACTTGTTAGCCAATAAAATAATCTGTAATATCTATATGGATGCTGTACAAATCATTTTATAGACTAAGAAGTATTTAAGATGACCTGTAAATATAACAATTGATCAAGAACAAGCCTTAGTGCGCATTCAGTGTGCACTAGTGCAAGCGCCCGAATTCACTATAAGATTAGTTTAGAAATACTCGTATCGAATGAGCAAATTAATTTTTTCGTCATAGTTAATGAATGAGGATTGAATTGTCTAGTAGCTATGTAAATAATCGTTAAGAGACTGAACGATCTTGAAACAAATAGCAAATTTTCTTCTTTCACGAAGTTAATAATCGCATGTCAACGATATTACCATTAATTCACATTCATTACTGTTAAATGTACGATATTAACAGAGTGTCGTGTACAGTATTGTTTTATGAAAGAAAGATTAATTTTGTACTAAGCTCTACACACTACACAGATTGATATGATAAATATGACCATGGTGGTTAATCCGATATTTCCGATTATAAACTGGCTGGAAATGGTACAAGAGTATATCTAAGTATTGTTAGTTTGCAGCAAATTTGTGATAATTTTGCATAACAGTTACTTACGAATCAATGTATATTTTATTATAGATATACAATTATATTATCACGAGATTCTTAATATTGTCGTAATGTTCTCACGATTTAAATAGATCTATCACGGTAAGAATGTGAGTTATTTTTTTTTTAAGTTTTGTTATATTTTTTTAATAAGAAAAAGGTGTGCTCAAAAAAGATTTGTCTAATGAACCAACACGGCTTAGAAGTATCATACATACATGACAATATTTGAAACTTGTATTTATGTTTATAATACACGAGTGTTTATTTTCGCCAAATATTAATAATAACGATAATATTAATAATTAATTATAATGATAACGATAATGATAGTAATAATTTTAGGATTTTATATACACTGTATTGAAATACTAAGAACTTTAATTTTTCTCACGTCGCCACTTTTATTTCATGATGATCGTTATGATGATGTGTGCATATTGGAATGCATTTAAATGTAGCGAAAAATTGTAGCTATGTAAGAAATTGTATGTTGGTAAGATACATTGACTTTTCAAAAATTATTGCTATTCTGTCGAAAATTTAATTCCATTCATACGTCAATGTGTATAAGTTCCTCTTTTACGAATGTTTGTAATTAATATTAATGTCATAGGTATATTTTTATTGCTACACACAGTACACACTGAAATTTTCCTTTTCGCTTTCACTAAATTTCAGATACACTTATTTCATTTTAAGACAATAATTTAGTTATAAAAAACAGACTTTATATAACCAATAACGCATGCGTGCAATTTTGGTTATTTTTATAGAAAATGTAAAAATGTAAAGAGCGTTATGTTTTCGTAAAATCAATTTTTGTTCATGCACAACTGATATTTGAATCACGCTATTTAAGATGTGGATGAAATAAGTTGCATTTTTTTATTTAAAAAATCTGGATGATATTGATTTTTTAAATTGGTATTCAGATATAATTTTACTGGGTACATAAATAATATCATAATATCCGAGATAATATCTCAAATATTAGGATATTCAAATATTCATAGCACTAGAAAGGGCGTTTCGCGTGATAAAAATGATTAAAACAACCCACCAATAGAAAATCTAAAATTCGTAGCTTTTTAATTTAAATAAATATTCATAATAAAATTGTAGAAACAGTCTTGTTTCCTGTAATATATTCCCTGAATTAAAGACCTATCTCCAGCGTTATGCAAGGGGAGCATGTGGAACTTCAAGACTCAATACTTATTATTGGTTCAAAGAAAATAATACTTAATTAGTAATTAGATAACAAGATTTTGCGACTTAATATAATTGTAGGTGGTCTATTTCTGCAATTATATACAAATATATTAACAATTCAGTTTAAATAGTATTACATATGAAGATAAGTTCGCTGTACGTGTGCATTTATGTAATCGTATTATACACACGCACATACCAGCAGCCAAACTAGATAATTGCGATTCTGATTCCGGAATATCGTAGAGCATACCGTGACACTTAACCGCGACGACAATATAACAGCAAAGATACTCCATTTTGGAAATCATATAAAGATATTCGGTCATACATTAGCGAAATCATCCCGATCACTCATCTGCGCAGACAAACTGAATGCCGTGTCCGTGCTGGTCTCACTGTTCAAACTTTCATTCGCAAATGAAGGTTTTAAATTAGCGGAATCGTTCATTTCCCTCATCAGCCCCGCCATATCGTCGTCGGGATCAATTTCTTGCACCTCACCCACCACGTCTATCTCCATCGATTGACTGTCGGTCAACGATGTTTCTTGCTTTGCGGGTTTCTCCTCTTCGAACTGCATAGATAAATATAAGTTACGGAACATTCATAATCGGTTGCAACTAATTATCGGAGAGCACTACCGTACCTTCATAGGTTCTAGTTTGCACGGCAACGGCAAGTTCATGTGAAATACACAGTTAGAGTCGAAAATCACCGGCACAGGTTCGTGACATTCGATGTCCGCTCGCACCGCTCCGCACGCTTTGAATAAAACTTGATGTTGGTCCTGTGAACAGTCAATCGACAGAATAAGAACTCGCAGATCCGTGATATTATTTACATCTCTTTTTTATAAAAAAGTAATATAAACATACCTTCAAGATATGTTTACGACAATGCTTAGCCGACGGAAGCGTTCTTTCACCACATTTCACGCCACCTTCGGTGAACACGCATTTGGATACATTGGGTGGTTTTTGAAGAGGCTCGGTTACCTGAAGCATAATTTCTTTTTTGTAATGTAATTGATATATATTATTCGAACGTTAATGATATAAATGGTATTCATGATATTACCTGTGCGCGACGTTCCAGTGACTTTCTGTAAAGTATCGCTTCGACACCACTCCGTCTGTGATAGCGATTCAAAGCCTTCAGTTTCTCGTAAAGCTTTTTCTCTTTCGCAGTTTCCTTTTTCTGACTATGTATGCTACCTACAGATTGCGTGTAATTTATTTATCAGAAAAAATCCAAGATTATTATAAGTATACTTACATAATGTTTCCTTTTCTTTCTTTAGAGCGAGCAAATATTTTCGTCTTTTCTCCTTTAGCACATACTGAAGTCTTCTAAATTGATCAATGTAAAGAGACTGCAGTCTAATCAATTTTTCTCGGGCGATATAAATTACCTCTTCTGCGGTAAAGATGCCGGCATGCCTTAAAAAATTAATACTAATAATTCGGGGAGTATGTAGTATCTTATCTTTGCGCAAAGCAACTACAAGAGAATAAAGGTCTAGACAACATTTAGCGCAAATTTGCAGTCAAAATAATAAAACCAAAATTGCAAATGCAAAACATTCTGTTTAATATAAGGTGTATATCCTTAAAGGTTTATATGATTTTTGAGAGTTAAAAGAGAAAAATATCGTTAACATTATTGCATTAGTCACAAACTTTTAATTAAAAATCACAGTAATCGTTAAAATTTGCAGCCTATACTAATAAATTCCAATGTTAGATGCAAGTAAAAAAAATGAATAACAATATTTTCCTTAAGTAAAGGGTTGCACAAGCTAAAGCATGCTAGCGGATATTCTATATAGCATAATTCTCTAAATAATTAACACACATACACAATGGAGTTATGGAGCACACTTACTTCAGGGGATCCTCTTGTGGACTATGTGAACTCTCATTATCGCTATCGTCGAGATAAACTCCCCTCAGGGTGTCAGTGACAACTGTAGGTTCAACGTCACTCTCCGAAGAACTGGCGTAATCTAAGATGTCACTTCCACATGCATTTACTCTGTAAGCATCAACTTCCGCTGAAAACAATAACTTGGATGTTCCTATTTGCAGTAACTTTTGTCGACATGCAAAATTACATATAGACGGATAAAAATGTAGATTCTAAATTCTATATTAAGCTTACATCGAATATTTACATAGTAGAAGTACTCTGCTCAGAACAAAAGAAAATGCAATCTCTAGTGGAATAATATTTATAGAAATACAGAAAACGTGAAATTGAGCACCATGTTACATTAGAATTTGATAATACTCACTGAAAGGATCTAAAGCTTTCACTTTTCCTCTTTCCTCTTCTGTATCTTCAGCACTAGAATCGGTGGGCTTGACATAATGACTTAAATTAAGCAGCAGCATTTCAGGCGTTTCTGGCAGAGAACGCCTCGACGTGGATTTGATCCGAGCAATTTGCGCTTTCCTAGAATGTTCACTGCAGTACCTGCAAAAGATAAATGCATTAATTTTTTTGAAAAAAAGAGTTTTGGAAATCTTGTTGGATACCACAAGAAGATATACTTACGAGACATCTCTTCTGTCTAATTTTGGGGCTGGATTCTGACACTTTCTTCCATTACTATTGTATATAAAAGCACACGGTTTATAAGGTGCGGTAGAATCCTCGAGGATGTGCTTAGAGCAATACAAATATCCCTCCAGACAGGATTGCGTGCATTCATAGGACGCGTAGTGGCAACTTTGGGCCTGCTTGGGACGTTTTGTAATTGTCGTTGCAGTGGACGTAGGCATCGTAGGCTTTGGTATCCGAAACATGCCTTGCTTCTAATAAAATATAAACACATGGTGTCAATGAAGAATGAAATCTGATTTAAGAAAGTAGGTATGAAAGTATCTTTTCATATTTCAAATTTGCTTTCATGCAGGATGTCTTAAAATAGATGGTTAAACTGAATTGTACTTTTAATAATTTATATCCTTTGTAATACTAGTTCATTTATTATATTAAAGAAGGTCGCTCTTCCCTCCTACCTTGTCATAAATAATCCAAGACAATAGAGCAAAAAATAACTTACTGCATAGGACAATAATCTTTGGACGACGACGATTTTCGTCCTGATAATGAGAGATGTTCGCTTCGACCGTTTATATCTAAGCAACTCTACTTGCAGACCTTGCAGTATCGGAAAAACACAGAATACGGAATGGTTAAAACGAGGAATAATCGTCAATAGATTGGTCACCTAACCACATTGATTTAAAAGCCCTATATATATGTAAAGTTAAAGAGAAGTGCACCGATATAACCTAGTGCGGTCAAAATGGCCAAGATTGATCGCGTTCAGCAGCCAAGCCGCTCAGTAGCAGTCGAACGTGATTGGCTCTTACTTTTAGAACCAACCAATCAATGCAGAGTGTTGATAAGACGAACTCAACAGTTGTGCAACTCAACAGTTGTGTCTGCTAAACGCGCCCATATTGGCTGTTTTACAGAATGGCCGAAATTTGATTGGCTGATTCAGTACTACTCTATCGCCATTATGCGAAATTATTTTATCTTATATTTACATCGTGCTATAGATTTTCAGTACTGGGACCGTATTCTCGAGCCTGTCCTAATGATTTTCGTATGCGACTTTCTATTTGAAAAGCATTGAATTTCGCATGCGAGTTTCATGAAAACGATTCAAGAATAGGGCCCCTGGGGCTTGATTATTGAATTCATTCGCAAGAGAAACCGTATGCGAAAATTCTGCTCTTACAGAAACGTTGCAAGTTGATTTGTTAAAAACTATGCCGTCACAAGTAATGTAATAATGGAGGATTCACATTGCGTCCGATCACGTCCGATGTTCGACGTACGACGATCCGACATCCAATAACAGAATTTATTATTAGATACAAAAATTTCTTATTGGATGTCGGATCGTCGTACGTCGAACATCGGACGCAGTGTGAATCCTCCATAAAATGGGATGTTTTGATTGGTTAACGACAGACGACGCGACGCGCGACGCGTATAGTGGAAACGCAGCTTTATGTATCCCACGGCAAGCATTTCCGCATCTCACGTATGTACAGGAGTTTCATTAATCTCGGCAAGGACTTAGCAAGGGCTAAAGTGGAGTAGTGAAAATATATCGATATCAACCAATATTTTTACGAAAAATTAGATAATCATCTTCTAGAATTCTAGAGGTAAGAGAAGTGAAGTTTTTTTATTGTTTAGTTCGTCGTGTATTTTAAACGTAACATTTAGGAAAATAAATAGAGAAAAATGCATTCATGCAGTGGTCGCACGTGTGCAATGATTTTTTTTGTTAGATTATATTATATACATTTTTTTAAATTTTACAAGAAGACAATTAACTTAATCCCTTGAATTTTGTTAAATTTTTAATATGTTACACTTTTATTATACATATTGTTTAAATTTAACTTTTACTTTTGCACGTGAGAATATACAAACTAAAATCTTTTTGCACGTGAGAATATACAAACTAAAATCCAATTGTGTTGTCGGACCACGTGTTCTTTGTAATATATTATTTTAATTAAATTCTTTTACTTTTAAGTGCAAAAATATAATGAAAACTATAATGCAAACGTATTTGTAAGCTGTTACTGTAGACAAGGGGGGGAGCGAACAAGCAAACTCGACAATTTCGGTTAAACTTGGAAATATTCGGGATGCTCAACAGCACGTGGCCGTGATTTTTACTTTGTGCTTTGCCACCACATCCTCTCCACATGCTGTAAGGGCCATGGCATATAGATAAATTTAAGCAGTAAACAAATTGAATTTAGCTTAAGATAGTCAATTCGCCTACTGCTTAAATTTTTCTATATGCCCTCAGGCTGCGTTCGAAAACTTTACTCGGGTGCACACCGAGCCAGCCGTTCTATCTTTGTTACTTTCGAAAAATTGAACAAGGACAGAATGACGCTGGTGTGCTACCCGAGTGAAGTTTTCAAACGCAACTCTGTGTGTATGTAACATACAACAGCAGCGCGCTTATTCGAGAATAATTTATCCGCTCTCCCCTCCGCGCGCGCGGTCACCCATTCTAGTAGTAATCCTCATAAACGTCGCTTGACATGGGTGATTGAACGGGATGATCAGGGATGATGATCCACTGATCCTAATTAAATTTTTTCTACTAAATTTTTGTACTGCTTATACATTTTTATAGTATTTAAAAATCTTAAATTGAATATAAAAATTCTCAAAATATTTATTTCTTTTTTTACATAAAAATTTTATTTATTATTCATAATTTCGAAAAAATCAAAAGAAGAAAGATACATAATTCAATATTAATTTTAATTTTTATCTACTTTATATTGTCATTTTATTTTATTTTTTTTTTATTTAAAGAGCCTTTTTAATATTTATCAATAAGATTATTTGATATTGTTCTATTTTATTTTTCTTTAAAAGTTTATGAAAAAAAAAATAGTTTTGCACAACAAATTAATGTTTAAAGGCTATACATTTATGTTGCGCACGTTAAAAATTATTCAGATATAACAGGGATTCGATTCTTGAATTCATACGCAAGAGAAACGTATGTATACGCAAATTCCATTCTTACGAAAAATCTACAAGTTGATTGGCTAAAAGGATCAAATTGACGACGTCACCAATTGACTGATTTAAAATAAAAATTTCTAATTGGCTGGTTCAGTGGAAAAATCCCAGGCACCGGCACCGCGGGCTGTGATTGGCTGTGGTCAATCGCAACGTGGTCAAACGGGACGCTTCCACTTAAAAAGTCATACGGGAGCCAATCAACTTGCGACCTTGCGAGATTTGCGTTCCGACATCCACTGAAATCGTAGACACTCTAGTGAATTCTCTCACTTTACGAGCGCCTTCCGGTTCTGTGGTGCGTGTGCCGAACGGTCTACGGTCACGCCGTTAAAGCGCGTTTACGCGACGCGGCCGCGCTGGCCTCCGGAGGCGAGGCGACGTAACATCGGAGAGGAGGTACACGTTCGCGAGGACGTGAATTTCTCAAAGGAAGAGCAGGTGAAGGTGGTCGACGTGGTCGACGCCGACGCGGTTCGCCACGCATGTTACGCAACGTGTGACGCGACCGATGCACCGTCGGTCGTCTTGAGCGTCTTTTTTAACCGTCGCGTGGCAGAGAGATCTTGCGGGGACGCCCGTCCGACCGACCGCGATGACGATGCATCGCCCCCGCGTGATGCGACGGAGGTTATGACGGCCGTGACGACGTGATCTCGTGGAGAGACGATCGTTCCGCGCGGGAACACAAATGATTGTCGGTCGAGAACGTACGACGCCCCCCATACATGTTCGTTCGACGACGGTGCCCGACCGACGTTAACGGAACGTCGCGATTCGACGCTGCTTCGACGCGCGTTCCCTCCTCGCGAGCGTGGTGCGCGGAGAGCGGATCGACGAGAGTGGTGCGGCTGCGGCGAGAAGTTTGCGACGAGTCGTCGCGCGATTCGTCCCAACCGTTCTGGTACTATTCCAGGTTCTACTCCCCGTTCCGGCGTGCTATCAACCGAACGGAATCGACGGAGAGAGGCTCTCGAGGCCCCTCGACGGGCCACCCGTTGGACGCGCGTGTCCTCGCGCGACGTCGCGCTCGTCGTGTCGCATCGCATCCGTGTTGCGTCACTCGCGCCCACGGCGCCATTTTCCATCGGCCAAGAACGAGCGACGTGACGGTAGCTGGTGGCGGCGGCGGCGGCGGCAAGACGTGACTTGAGCGCGTGCACCGGAGTGCCGTTCGTACATACTTGGTCCCTCCTCGCTCCCCCGACCTCCGGGTCGTCCGGCGGCCACGCGTCAAGAGTTCGCCCGTCAAGAGTGCGCATCGTTTACGATCTAAACGGAGGCGGATTGTGTGTACATATAAATGGCGGCGGACGAGCGATGGTACTTCTCCAGAGAGCAGCTAGCAAACACGCCGAGCAGGCGGGCCGGCATCGACGCGGACAAGGAGCTGAGCTACCGTCAACAGGCGGCGAACTTCATCCAGGACATGGGACAACGTCTCGTGGTGTATCCTTTTTTATTACGCGCCGACGTTCGGTCACGGTCTCCACGCTTCTAGATTGTGTCCCCTTCCGCCCCCTCACCCCCTCATCTCCCATGCATTTCCCCGATTTCGCGGTTTTATCCGTCTCGACTATGTCGGGCGCTCGTAATCCAGTGGCAGGTGCCGAGGATACTGTTCACGGGGGTCCATGCCAATGAGAGACGCGCGACAGCGGTCGCGATTGACTCCGCGTCCCTCCATCCGCGACACGGACGGATGAAATGGAAGATTCAACCATATTGGAGTCCCGTGCGTCACATGTACGTTTCTTGCCAATTCCCAACAGCGAGAGGACCGTGCCGCCAAGTGCACATAGGAAGGCTCGGCTGATAAGGGATACGGTACCTGGAGCGACATGTAAGTGTTGCTCGGAACGCACACATGTGTGTGTGTGTGTGTATATATATATGCGCGCGCGTGTGTGTATATGCGTTTGTGTTACTTGGACGGGGACCATCGAGTTAACGGGACGTGATTGACACGGGAGAGAATGAGGAAAGACTTAAAAGAGATTAAATATCACCCTGAACCACACCTCCATTTTACAGATCGAACGTAATGCCTCTTGGCATTCTTGATTGAGTTCGCGAGTTTCACCCTGTTTGCATTTCGCCTGTCGCACGTGAGGTGCACGCAAACGTGAAAACTCGGGGCGATTCTAAACATGTTTGTTCTAGGCACTACCACCGTCTACCGTATTTAAGTTTTAATGCAGCGCTATCTTTGTAGACTGTTGCGCGGCAGTCGTATGTGGACACTTTAGAAATGTGTGGAAAGTTTGCCTTACGCTTCTAGTTTTTAGTGTTACTTGGAACTTTTGCAACTTCCCAGAAAATTCTACGTCTAGTCCTTTACATATTATATAAAGATTCTGCTTTTTTGTTATATTTTGGCTAGAAAATTTGTAACAGTTTATCAATGTTTTTGTTAATTCTCTCAATTTTTCTTCTTGACAACGAATAAGAGTGCATTTCATTAAATTTCAGTATGCGAATAATGTATGCATTTCATTTTAAATTTCAGTACTTGTACCATTAAACTAAACTGTTATTAGGAAGCTGTAAGAAGAACTGATTGAGTTGTCTGAGTTCATTAAATCAACTTTCCCACATGGCTGTAAACTGAAAATCTAAATAAATTATTTTATATATAAAAAACTATTGTACCTTCTCTCTATTTTCTAATCTTACCATTTAATCTAATTCTATGAAGTTTTATAGTGATATTAATAGAGCCTAAATTATTTTATTTTTTTTCCTTTAAAAGAAATTAAAAAAAAATTTTTTTTAAATATTTGTTATTCAATCAATCAACTTGTGATTCAGCAAGACATTTTTTTCTTTATTAATTATGTCTACACTACAGAGATAGTACTGCGAATGGAGGATATGCGTACTTTTCTTGCGATTTTATAGACTCGGATGATCCCTTGTCGGTATATCACGTAACGCAGAACGTATATAAAGCAGAATATTTCAATCATTACTTTCAAAATATTTTGTCTGCTCAACAATCATGCATATGTAAATTACATATATAATTTTACACAAAGAAAAAATACGTTACTAGATAGTATTCTGCTCTGTGTACTCGAAATTGAATACTCGAATTGAAAGTATTCTGTCAAGTACTTTTTAATTATATTTAGAAATGAATTCACACACACATGTATGCTGATAGAAATGGAATCGTTTATGGTACATGTGATGTTAAGGATTCCAATATAGTGAATCCTTTGCTTCCCGTACATTGTCCATCTATACTGTACGGAATTTGCAATATCTTTTTTTTTAAATTACTGTAAAATAGATGGGGCTTATAGGTATCTCTTTTTAATCTATTACATAAAGTTTGTATTAAAGTCATAGATAAAGATCATATTAATCTTTAAGAATGTTTTTTTTTTGTTGCAGAAGATATTGACATAAATATTAGATATATCTTTACTGTGAGTATCCATAGGATCCATATAATTGAAGGATACGTGTAAAAAATGTATTCCTTATTCTTAATCCTGAATATCCTGAATTTCCATCCTGCATATGAGTAATATAATTTTACTGTGTAAAGAAAGGCCCTGCTCTCCGTGATTTATACGAGAAGAAAAAGTTTTCGGTTAATTTGCTTGAATTTGTGATATATTGTAGTTTTTGTGTCCCTGATGAAAGGACTCAAATTTCATCAACTTTTTATGATTAGTTTCTGAATTAAGGTAAATGTACCAATGCTGGGACACTTAAGACACCTTTCGTCTAGACACCTTTATTATTTTAGTTTTTAAAGTATAACGCGAATTAAAATCAAAGATAAAAATATAATACAAGAAAAATGTTTTTATCTTTGATTCTTTGATTTCAATTCGGGACATTTACCTTACGTACAAACGGTTCTTGTGTAGGAGATTTTCAAATGCCTATAATTCAGAAACTAATCATAGAAAGTTGATGAAATTTGAGACTTTATTAGGGACACAAAAACTACAATATATCACAAGTTCAAGTAAATTGATCAAAAATGTTTTTTTTTCCCCATATAAATTGTATGAGGTCCTTTCTGTGAATATCTTGGAAAATTATTTTCCTTAATGAACAAAAATCAGGTCACAATTGTGCATCAACACTGCCATAGTGTACATGCACAGATTCTACGTGTTCCATTCGCTGACGCAGTTTCACAGGAACGCTATTGCAGTAGCGGCGCTCTTTCTAGCTGCAAAAGTGGAAGAACAACCAAGGAAATTAGAACATGTTATCAAAATGGCATATATGTGTCTCCACAGAGACCAACCACCACCTGACAGTCGGTCTGAGGTAGGTTGTTCGTCCTGTGGAGACACATATGTCACTTTGATCATGTCTAAAGTTTACATCCGTTTATGTAAAAAAAAAAAGAAATTATGTTTTTTCATCTATTCAACATAAATATCTAATATTATTAATTGCAGCAATTTCTCGAGCAAGCGCAAGATTTGGTATTCAACGAGAATGTCCTCCTACAAACATTAGGATTCGATGTTGCCATTGATCATCCACACACTCACGTTGTTAGATGTTGTCAACTAGTAAAAGGTACAGGTTAGGTCGTAGTATACCATTACTGTATATCAATCTCTATGTGGGATTGCTAGACTCCGATAGAAACTAATTGAAATGGATTTTTTATGTTTTAGCGAGCAAAGATTTAGCTCAAACCTCATACTTTATGGCATCTAACAGGTAATTGTTTACTGCTCTTGTAGTGCTACTTTTGCTCGATCAGTAACAGTATCTTTTAGACATTTTATTTTTTGCAAAAACAGAAATGTGCCAATACGTAAATGGTAGTCGGTTCAGAGAAATTCTACAGATATTTCCAAAATATAGGATAAAAGCGAAACTATACACAGACTATCACATGCAAAGATATATAAGAGTTTTATCTTTTTTAGAATAATACAAGTAGTTACGAAAATAGTTTTTTACTTTTTACCACTTGTTAGTTATCCATATCTGTACGGTTTTGACATGCAAATCTTTAAAATCGTTAAATAACGATGGTTCTCGATTATGACAGGCTCGATGAGTTCTATGCAGGTTTTTGTACGATTTCTTTTCTTTTGCAGCCTACATTTAACTACAATGTGTCTACAATATAAGCCGACAGTTGTAGCCTGTTTTTGCATACACCTCGCATGTAAATGGTCTAACTGGGAGGTGAGAAAACTTATATCCCCTGAACAAGCGCGCAAGTTGCTGCAGACTGCTGATGTGCGATAACAATCATAATATAAACACTTGTAAAATTATTCATGCATGCGTCGCGTTCGTCTTCGGGTCGATTTATATCTATTTCAATTCTCTGAAACTGCATTAACATGTATATACATGGTACGCTTTTATTAATTGTTTATTCTTTTCTGTGCACAGATACCGCAGAGTACCGAAGGAAAAGAATGGTTCTGGTACGTAGACAGAAGCGTAACTGCGGAGCTACTTCAAGAACTTACAAATGAATTTCTTCATATATTCGATAAATGTCCATCGAGATTAAAAAGGAAAATTATGAGCATTTCCGCTAATCAGAGTCCAAATATTCATCCTCCAAGCCTCCCGAACTCGCCATTCGTAAGTAACTCGCACGTACGAATATGATTCTGGGTCTATTTTCTGTTGCAGTAGTGGCTGCACTAGTTCAAGAACTGTACACACACTAAAGCGTGACAGTTGTATGTACGTTTCTCATGCTTCAATGTACATATACACACACACACACACACACACACACACACACACACACACACACACACACACACACACACACTTCTCGAACTAGTGGAGCCAGGGCAGCAATAGAAAGCAGACTCTCTGTTTTCACATTTTTTTTTGTCTATTCCGTGGACGAGCTCTAACTCGCATCTTCTTCTCTTTAGGATACCGAGCCGCGTAGAATACAATCTCCAGCATTGGATGGTGCGGCTGCCCTTGTTGCTCAGTTGAATCGCGTTCATCATGCAGTGGAAAGTGCCGCTGCCGCCCATTCGAGCCGCTCTCATCACGCGGTGGACGGTGTCGCCGCTGCCCATTCGAGCCGCTCTCATCACGCAGCGGAAGGCACTGCTGGTGCTCCCGCTGCCGCCGCTGCCCATTCGAGCCGCACTCATCACGCGGCCGATGGTACCTCTTCTACCTCCTCTACCGCTGTTACTGCCCACTCGAGTCGGTCTCATCATACGACAGACGGCGCCGTTGCTCATTCGAGTCGGTCTCATCATGGACAGCAGGAGAAACAGGATGAGAAGAAAACCATCGCAGGACCATCGACGAGAGCAACTGCGATAGATTACCGAGAATATCGCGAGAAGAAGGAACGAGAGCGTCTGGAACGAGAGAAGGCAGTCGCCGCTATCGGATGCCATGTCGCTGATCCTAACAAGCCTCATCATTCGCATCACCATAAACAAGTATCTAACGCAAGTATGTCGAACAAGCACCAGATGCCATCTGTGCAAAAGGGTACTGGCCTTCATCATAATCATCATCATCGGCCGGACATGAAAGTCGGTCAACCAGTGCCGCAGAGACACTCCGGTAGCAGTCAACCTAATCGCGATCCTAATAGACAACGATTGCCGAGAGAACACAGTGCCGGTATGGCCGGCACAAGTGCTGGTATAGCACATTCCTCGCACCACGCCAATTTAGATAGTTCCTCGTCCGAATCTATAGGTCATAGGTCGGACAGTGGTGCTGTGCAAGATACCGCATCCTCGGTGCACGGTAGTTTGCATGAAAAGATGAGTAATAATCACAGCGGACATAGACTGAACGCGCTCGATAGCAAGCATCAGGGGCACGATAAGAGGTTGTACCGAGGAGAGGACCCGAGGCTTAAATCTGCGAAATACGCAGACGTTAACAGAATGGAGGCTCAATTGAGACGAAAAGCGGAGGCGCTGGAGCAGAGAAGTGAGGAGGTGCGGAAGCTGATCGAGAAGCCGTTGCCGCCGCCGAAGCAGGCGGACATACCGTATCTGATGAACGCGCAGCAGAAGCAGCAGGCGCATCATGCCAAGTACAATCAGCAACAGCAGGACAAGGGCAGTTCATTCACTGGTGATATGAAGCACCCAGCAACTACCAGTCAGAACGCGCTGCCGCAGGGCACGTCTCCAAGCGCGTTGTTGTCGCAGAAGACCGCACCCGTTAAGACACAGATGTACTGTCAGCATACCGCGCAGGGTGTATCCCAGATCCTGAAAGACATTGCCATAAAAAATGGCAATTCCCAGTCTTGCCTGAGCACATTGAACAACGATGATACGAAGTCGGAGAAGCGATCGCGATCGACCACGCACGAGGAATTTGCCGAGAGGAATTCCGTCGATGTCCAACAGGGCAATCTGCATACACCACCTGGCAAGCACAGATCGCTGTTCAGCCCGGAGACGCCGATCGTGCTCAGAGAATCGCACGCTCAAAACGCAAGGCCTAAATCGAAACAGAAAACTCCACCCTCCGCAGCCACGAAGATGAAGGAACGCGTATCGCCGTTCGCGAGTTCTCCAACACTGCAAGATTCGTTAACAATGAAACGACCGTCCAACGAAGGATCCGTGCATAAGAGGACGCGTGCATCGAGTATCGGTGAGAGCGAGCAGCCGGTGAAGATCAAGACGGAAATCAAGACGGAAGATACAACCAGTTTGGAGGCGATGAAGATGCTCGGCCGCGTGCCGGATCTGATCCAACCGATACGCGACAATCTGTCGTTGTCGAACAGCAGGAACAGCACATCATCCGTTATTAATGACTTGAAGCCACCGGAGCTTATCAAACCGTTCGAATCGGATCAGTTTCGTTTCAACGCGATGTCGCAGCACAAAGCCTTATCGATGAACGTGAACGCACTGACTAACGGTATGGACCTTAACGTGGTGAAACAAGAACTCCCGGAACATCGTGTGAGAAGAGAACCTCTAGAGCATTACGTAAAGAAGGAACCGTCGGGACACAGAGCCCCGGAACCAATGCATTCCCAATCGCAGACGAAACTTGAATACACGTCGCCGATGAAATCCGCGCAGAGTATAAGCGCGTTGCTCCAGGAGACACTGCCGCCGATGCCATCGCTGTTGCAGGGACTGCAACAACCTAGCCAATTACCTCTTCAGCAGGTGCACCAAGACCACTTGCAGCACCAGCAACAGCATCATCAGCTACAGTCCATTCAGCATTCGTTGATGGACCACCAATTACCAGTGACGACTCAGTGTTTGTCGATAGCGAGCGATAATTTCACACCGATAGCTTCGACCGTCGATATCAGTGTTCTCTCCGACAATGTGTCGATGATGCTGCCAAGCAACAGCAACATGATAGAATTGACAGCGCCAACAGTCTCCACGGTAACGACTGTTCCTCCGATCGAGGAAAAGCGGTCGGAGCATCATAAGAGCGAAAAGAAGAAAAAGAAGGAGAAGCACAAGCACAAAGATAAGGAGAAGAGCAAAGATAAGCATAAACATAAACACAAGGATAAAGTTAAGGAGAAACATCGTGAGAAAAAAGACAAGGAAAAAAGCGAGGAGACGCCAACGGCGGCGCCCATCAAAATTACGATCCCCAAGGACAAACTAAACCTGAGCACGGAAGCGTCATCGACCGTGGTCGGCGGAGGTCCGTTGGACAAAAATATATCACCTCAGAGCACGGGCCTGAAGATCAAGATACCCAAGGAAAGGCTCAAGGGCACCGATAGCGTGCCCAGTTCATCGCCCGCGCAGCCACCAATGATCCAGGGTCCGCTAAAGATCAAGATCCGCACCGATCTTGGTATCTCGAGGAGTTCCGCGGCGGCGCCGCTGCCATCGTCGACGTCATCATCGTCGAACGGCTCGAGCGGATCTTTGCACATGCAGCTCTCCTCTGAATTATCCGCGAACGAAATGACAAGTCGGAAGCGCGAGCGAGCCGAGCTGATCGGCGACAGCTCGGGCAGCAGTTGTGTCCCGCTCACAAAGAAGCAAGCGCTGATGTTACCTACGACGGGTGGCTACGGCCAGGGCCACCGACCTGGAGAACGGCAGAACGGCAGGCACTATAACTCCGGCAGCAATAATAAGGTACGTGGTAGAGGCGTCCGTCAGCATCAAGGCGGTCGCGGTCCACCACCACATCACGCAGTTGCCGGTCAGCGCGGTGGTAACGCTGGTGGTCACTACCAGCGAGATATATACGGTAACGGTCGCGGTAACCGCGGTCATCAACAGTATCATTCCCACCATCCCCCGACTGTTCGCGGCGATGTCGGCGGGTACGCGAGAGGGACTGGCCATACCGAGCAGGGCACAGATTCTTATTTTTATACTAATTATCCAGCATCCATGTTTAGTACATCCGCCGGATATGATCCCGTCTATCAGCGATATTATCAACAATTTCAGCAATACCCAATGTACCCGGCGGGAGGTAATCTGATAATGACGCCGGACGGCACCATCAACACGTCGGTACCACCGCCGTCGTTACTTTCAAATCTAATCACGGTCTTTCAGAATCAAAATATAATTCAGTCCCAGTCGGCTGTGTCCACCCGGCAGGAAGATACGCAATTGTTGCCCCCACCGCCTCTTCAACCGCCCCCATCACTTCCTCCCCTGCCGAGTGGGCCGCCACCGCCACCGCCTCCACCACCTCCTCCGTCAATGTCGGAGTGATAAGACGCCTCACTTTATACATATACATATATATGTATATATTGTATATATATGCATACATGTATGCATATATTATGTGTGTGTGTGTATATATATATATATATATATATATATATATATATACATGTATATTTCACATATAAAATATTGGATTGTTCGAAAAGTTTGTAGTGAAATTTGAGAAAAAAAAGAATTAGTATTTTATTTAATATTTTCATCTCAATAGTCTCTAGAGTAACCCAACATGGATTATTCTTGATTAACGTTTTTATTTGATGTTATGATTTTATGTCATCAATAGCCGATGATGTGCCAGAACGTTCTACATCTTTCAGAGAAAAATTATCGGTTAAAAATGGGATAATTACTTATACACAGTACTTTCAACGACATTCAACCATTCAATCCATAAACAGCAAATATCTTTTTTTTAAGTCTATGCAGCATTTTTACTTTTGCGATAGTAAAAGAATGTTAAATGCCGAAAATGCACTTTTTATCTTACATCTTCTGAGAGTTGTTGAACATAACTCAACAAATTTTAATCTTTTTGCTTTGAATGATACTTAGGTTTTTACCTTTCAGATCATACATAAATACCATCACTTAAAAAAAAAAAAATAAATAAAATTGTTAATACCGATACCTGCCAAAAATTATGAACTTTCCGAACAATTATACATATTTAAAAAGTTCACTTGCACTATAGAATTTGCAACTAAACCCAGTTATTTGCTAAACAGATATATGTAGATTATATATAATTATATAATTTTATATAATTATATATATATATGTATTTTTTAAATTTCAATCTTTAAGATTGATTTCTTTATATGTATATATTTTGTATTAATTATTCGCTAGAGACTATTCCTCTTAAAATCAAGTTTCCCATTACGATTTCAACAATGTGAAATTCTGCTTCGTTTTGGATATTTATATTTTTCTTTCTATTTCTTCTCTAAGATCAATGAATACGTAATTTATAATAGTTTACATCGTCTGAATAATATTTTCTTTCTCTCTTTTCTTTTTTCTCTCTGTTTTCTTATTTTTTTCTCTCCAGTAATATTTTTGATAAAAGTAAAGTGCTCTGGAAGCGATTAATTTTTATGAATTTGTTCGAAAATTTTGTATATACAATGTATATAATTTCTATTTCTTTCAAAGGTAACGGCTAAAAAATCATACATAAATAATTCACCAAAATTATTAGAGAATTTATGATAAAAATGAGACAGTATATATAAATATAATCCTCCAACAATATAAAATTCTCTATGTAAATATATAGTACTTTTCTGTCGTGTAAACTCAGATTGTGGACATGATAAATTATCTTTGTTACTTTTTAAATTGGTATATATTTATAGAAAAATATATATACACTTTTTTAAATGTGTATGTATATATATATATACATCTTTCTCTTATACTTGGGTTAGGTGTTGAAATCTAAAACCCCCATAATCGTTCTCCGAGCTAATTAAATGCGCAGAAACGCTGTTAATTTTTCTTCTTTCCCTTCGATTCTGCGAAATAATTTGGTAGAAGTAGTAGCATGACGTCGTGCCGTTTATTCTTTATCACCTGACTGCTTCGATCGTATCTTTTTTCCGTACCTGTATAATAGTTGTAGAAAATCTTAGTCGAAAATGGTATCTCGTATCAATGTTTTTTGATTCGTAGTGAAACGGATATTGATCCGATAATGCAATCCGAGTGCCTAAGACATTCGGATGAAAACGTGTGCAAATGCATAATACCAATATTGCAGAAATTGTGCAATTTTCGGTTAGTCGCATACAGCCGATCTCGTAAATCTTAATTGAAGTTAAATTCAAGTGTTTGTGGGATCGAGCTATACCACAATGATAGCAGCTATTGGTACTATAGCAATGCAATGTGTCGACGATATTGTTGGGAAATATCGTTGTTTATTTCCTTTTAATTTCCCTTTTCTCTCAAAAATTAGTTTCCCACTTGTAGCCAGCATGATCTACCTACTGTAAGTTTGCTATAGAACTATACCTGTTCTTGCTTGTTACTACTTTCCTTTTTATACCCAGTGCCTGAAAAATAAGAAAAAAAATTTAAATTATATAAATTAAAAAAATTATTAAATTATATAAACTTAAAAAAAAAAAATAGTATGTTATAATAGATGATCAATGAAATTTAGAGAAAAAATCTGTGCTTAATTAGCATGCACAGATAATATTTTTTGTCGATGATATTAGATCCTCTGAGATAAATTATACAGCATTTTCTTACCGTGCAAACTGAAATATATTTTGGAAATGCTATAATTACTTGACCTATCTTTAAAATGTATATATAATTTTTCATAATCTTCAAAAAATTTCCTGCAAAGTTCTTGATGGTCATTTTAAAAATCATATCTTCGTTGTGACTCTAATCAGCACCCCCGGTTATCTCTGTGATTCGTACTCTTTTTGTTGCTCTGAAAGGAACCGAGAAATAGGAATATTAGTCAAAAAATAGGAAATTTTTTGAAAATTGTTACTTTCTTAGAAGTTTTCACATGCAAGATATTCTTGCAGGCATCTTTTTTTCTCTGCACATAGTATATCGCTTAATAGTTAAGTACAATAATTGATTGTTGAATATATAAGAGCCTTAGGGGAAACACCGTAAGTTCGAAGAGGGAAAACTACGTTGTAAAAGTTCGAGAGGAGGGACACTGCCACGTGTGATAGACGAAATATATTAGACGAAGATATAGCGAAGAAAGCGATTTTCTATCGGCGTCAGTTATTCCCGAAAGACTATTACTCGCGTGGGTAGAAGCCTCCGCTATTAGCGAATAGCGAGGAATACGTGTAATGCTTTTGCTAGCCAGGGAGGCAAGCGATTTGTGAATCGTTTTTGATTGCATAAACATAGATTTCAACTTATCCGAAATTACTAATAATTTCGATTTAATTAAATTTTGTGTATATTACACAATCGAGCACGACAATTGTGAACTTTTTATAGAACAAATATTAACTCAGGAACGTCGTATCGGATTAAATTAGAATGCGAACGGTATATTACGGTCGGAATATATATTTTCTAAGAGTGTTATGCTATGTATACGTATGTGCACATGTATACAACGTCGTTTAAGAAATGTATAGTATATAACGTGCAGAGAAGTGGTATTATATATCGGAATCGTGAATGTGTCATTGTTAATTGTTATATTGTCACGATTACCATCGATGTTTTAATATACGCGACTGATTTGCGAAATGCAGAGGATCTATGATTAAGAGCATAGTTTATAATCTCATTTAACGATTTAAGATGCTCTGTCTATAGTTGTATATAGTTTTTTCGTTCCGTGTGAACTCGAAACACGCTTTGATAATAGTACAATATATTATCGCTACTGCTTTGAACTTTATTAATATTGATATATATGTATTATATGTGTATATATATGTATGTATGTATGTATGTGTGTACGTAGGTATATACATATATATGTACATATAAAGACTTAATAATCCCGCGAGCTCATAAGAATTCACACATTCACATTTTTAATTTAATCTAAACCCTTATCCTAATTTTTGTATAGTGTCTAAATTAGCAAAGAAATATAATTTAAAATAAAAACATTACAAAAGACACAAACGCGCGCGTAAAACGGAAAAATAGTGAATAGTTTCATATTTTTGTATCTTCGAAGAAAAAGAGCTAAAATTGATGATCAGTCATTAGTGAAGGGTTTAATTCTTATTGTTAGTTCGATCGAAAAGACTAGTTAGAAAAGAAGTCCTTTTGTATTCTCTTATGGATATGTTCTCAACATTTTCGGCCATTCCTACTTAATTCAGCTAATATCTTAAATTAACTTATATATACGTACATAATTCTGTTTCTGTCTGTATCTTAACGCTTATTCTAAATTTCGTCACTTACACTCTACGTACTTTTGTGTTTTCTTCTATACATATCTCTCTCTTTCCTCTCTTCTGCTCCTCCTCTCTATACAAACTTGTTTCGTTATCACTCATGCTCGTCATCCTTTTCCTCGTGTGTGAGCTATAATACATATATATACAAGAATATGTATGTTAAATATTTTTCTTTCACGTCTACATCACATTTGGCTTTCGGTAACTATATCGGAGCTTACACGGGATGAGATTACTTCTAGGCATATGTACTTTTGAACGCGGTTTTTCTCACCGTGTATATGTAGCCAGATATGTGTCAAATTTATCGAAGACCATTAGCATGTATATATTCGATATATTGTGAAAAATTCCGTTTCCGGAATGTGATATTTTATAATCGCTGTGCTGAGGATTTTTTAGGAAGAAATCTCTCATAAATGCTGCATGGGATGCTATTCTCAGGAAACTCGCGCGTGTCTTTTCTCTTACTTATCGTATAAAACTGAAGATTAATGTACTAAGCGACTTGACCTCCGCCGATTGTAACCCGATTTATTGACCAATACGACAATATACGTGAAACGAAATCATGCACGGTAACAAAAATGCAAGTGAAAGAAATGAAACTGCAAGTAGTCAAATTGTGCGATTACGACAGTAATTGAAAACCAGTAATAGAAAGACAAAATAATTGCTAAGGTAAATCTAGTTTTTATATTCTGTGATCGTAAGAAATTTAAGAGAAAACAGAAGAGTATGTTATATATATATATATTTATATAGCACTTTATTCGATATCATATATCTTTCTCGTTGACATAATGCATTTTTTAATTAGTTTAGAGCTGATTTTTTTCTTGATAAAAATTCTATCGAATTAATGACATTAAAATTTTGTTTGAAAGTAATTGAGATGACGAATTTTCTTAAAAATTATAGCACCTTGAAATTTGACAAAGGATCTGTGATTGATAAGTGACACAATAGAGAGAAAGGGAGAGATGAAAAGGGAGTGAGCGAGCGTGCGAGAGAGCGAGAGAAAGCGAGAGAGATGATACACATATATATGTATATGTTAAAGATGTATATAAGTCCAGCGTTTTTCGCAAAGATATTTTTGATAATTTTAGAAATTCACAATTTTTCTTAGTAGTCCTCGAGATATTTTTCTTTATCTCGATCCGGAGTAGCGGGACTGTCTATTGTATTTCGTCGTAGTAAAATGATTTAGATTTCGGATTAATGGAATCGTCGACAAATCGGTGTATATCGGCAATGCTTTCAAGCTGTTGTTAGCCAACGAATGCTACATCGATCTAAAACGAATAATCGTTACGAAGACATCACACGCTGCAAGCTCACGTGCGCGTGAGCAGCGAATAGTATACGAATGAATTGAGAAACATAAATCTTAGGGTACAATTAACTCGCCAAAAAAAAAATAAAGAAGAAGAATATATATATGTGTAACGTGAACACTGCGTAAATTCTGTACACGATGTATATTCACCACTCGTCGCGTACGCTACCTGTCTTGAGAAAAAAGAAAGAGAGAGAGAGAAAGAGAGTAACGCAGAAATTATCAATTAATACACAGTCATTGAAACGTTTCAAACGTTTTAATCAATAGCAAATATTCATCCTCGATTGTTCATGGAAATTCGAGCGAGAGATAGACGATTACAGGCGAGGAACTACACGCAATCATATAACAGGAATCGTACGCGTCGCATGGTCGATAAAAAAGAAAAAAAAATTAAACAACGCAAATAAACGTACTGTGCAAACGAAACGTACCTTAGTGATTATTTTGTCTTCTTAATACCACACATGTTATATGTACATATGCAGTATCGCACACCGTACCGCCGCATCTCTCTTTTTTTTTTTTTTTTTTTAAATACATATATGTATGTACTAACATCACAGCTCAGTATATTGTACGAGTACCATATTGCGATGATTGCTACATAAGTCACACACGAAACGAAGCTCACAAAAAACCAACAAAACAAGATTAATTGACGTTGCCCGTGTCATTTGTTCCCGTTGCTTGGTGAAGGGTACACCACGACCACTATTGCTACTATTGTTAGGAGCAAAATATTATCGTTATCGCTGAATTATCGGACTATCGCTGTTGTTGTAATGGTGTTGTTAATGTATGCGTGTGTGCGTGCGTGCATGATGATTGACGAATGTGAGTACGAGCATGCGCTCGCACGCTTTACGCTTTTCTTTGCATCCGTATATACATCTGCATGCGTAGAATTTGCAAATAGACGCTTCTGCTAGTTTGCGTAGCTTAACTCGATCCCACTTTGTTGCGCATAATCGAAGAGAAACCGGAAATAAGGGGCAAGTTCACCGCAAAGATGCTAATACGATACTCCATTCTCCTTTCGCTCGCACTGCGAATTATAATTATTTGTTATATATCATTACGTGTATCACGCTTTTCGCCTGGAAGATCTCATACATTGAAATTAATTTGAGATAATTAACTTTTCACTATCTATCCGTTCCCATCAATCTGAGATTGAATTCTTACGGAAACGGATATTAAAAGATTCACAGGAATGAAGAAAGAATTCACGCTACATTTAGCTACGAAAATGTGAAAATTGAGTCATTTATTTTGACAATTCTGCTGGAAACACGCACGAAAAAGAACGCCACGTCAGATTCGGTTTAGATTCACGTCTCGTTACCGTTCATAAGATTTAAAGTCTTGATTCTAAACAACGCATCCTCAAAATAATAGACTCAATTATGGTCAAAAGATATATTAGACGTGTACACGGCGCACATTTATTTGCGTGACGTGTTAACTATTATTACTAGCGGATGTTTCGTTTCATGTTTGCATTACTTCACGGAGCAAGACGTCACATTTCTATTTGTCGTTTTCAGGAAAGACACGCGTCCAGCCATCACAAAAGCTCCAGCAAGCAGCTGCCGCAGTCTCAACAGTCCCATGCGACGTAGTATGGCTATTTGGAAAATGATTGGTGGAAGTACTCTTAAAGGATCCTTTTCTCGATCGGTCCATTCTGGAAGAGGAAAGGTCAAATGGAGAGATACCGCTGTATATATGTTGTTGTATGTCTTAAGATATCGTCCGAGATACATAACAATTCGAATATGTTCTGAGATATATTCTGAGAAATATCTGTGAAATATATCAGGACATATTTGATTTACCTGTATGCCGTTTACCTCGTATATTGATTGCCTTGATAAGGATCATCTCTTTACTCGCTTGGTTTTCTTCCTCATTCTCGTCTTGTCGTTCTCTCTCTCCCTCTCTCTAATTTTCTTTTTTTAGGGATGAGTAAAAGTTTCCCACGTTGCATAATATGGTGTTTCGCATTAGCTTTTGACGAAGGCCGTTGTTTCAGTGAAATACTATAGAGTAGGAAATGCAAATGAGAGAGAGAAAAACATGATCTTACTCAGGTGAATTGGATGTGACTCATTCCTGGTTGCTTGCGAATTTTTCATTCGCGTTTCTTCTATTCATTCAGCACACATGCAATTGAGTGATAATCCTTAAATAGAGATGATCCTTGTTGACTCGTGAGACGAATGCGGACGACGTTCCGCCGTCTGTGTCCTAAGTGAAAATTAACGACGAAATGCATAATGTACTGGCGCATTTAATGCGATTATAACGACTTAATAACGACGCTGATACGATCTAACGCTCCGCTATTTTCTACGCGAGTTCCCTCCCAACTTGTTTGTCACAACTGAATCTCACGTCTCGAAGTTATTTTTATTTCATTTTATTTTAGCTTATCTACGTCCCCCTTTATATTCCAAGTGATTGATAATTGATAGCCTCTTACAGTTGATAATTTCCTATGAGGGAGACAACTAAATTGATTGTATCTGTTAGATTGAAGAGAATATAGAAGAAGTGTTCCTTTAATAATTAACTCGCGCGAGTAACGAGGCGTTAAATCGGAGAAAAGTTAAGCGGTTAACGTGCTGCTTTGCGAACAACGCGAGAATGAGATCTTCGTTGTTTCAGAGGAAAGAAGAGAGAGAGAGAGAGAAAAAGTAAAAAGAGAAGAGTAACTCTGCGAGGAAGCTTTGCAAAGATAGAATTCTGACAAAAAAGAAAGAATTCTCTCTTTACACTATTTCGCAGCCTTAGATATTTCACAATTATCCCGGCGTTCTTCGCTCGGAAGAACGTGAATATTCATTCATGTCGAATATATTCTTGGCCTGTAAATTGACCATCGACAGGTTGGTTCGTTGCAGAGGAAAATTTTGCAAATTTGGGATTTTAATTTAAGTAGCTGCATCCAATGAAATTTTTAAGTAGATTATTATTAACTGCCCGACTGTGCGATTTGATTTTCGGGTCGCTCTTTCGGGATATTAGTTAGACGAAAAAAAAAATTGCGTTCTTGTAACATATTGGATTTGCCGTAGCGTAAAAGATACTCTAGATTTTTTAAGTAGGGCTATTCTGAGCGTGCAAGCTACTCTAGATTTTTTAAGTAAAGTAGGGCTATTATGTTACTATAACTAAGGATCGTCTACGACAGGCCTGGTCAACTTCGAGCTGCGGGAGTCACGACACTTCTCCTTTTCCACCCACGGGAAGTAGGGGGAAAGAGGTTCCTCCGGTTCCTCCTACTCTCTCCATAGATAGAAAGGGAGAAACGTCGTGGCTCCGAAGTTCAAAGTTGACCAGGCCTGGTCCACGGACTTCGAATACGTTATGCATTTAACAATGCCTTATTTCCGGCTGTGTTTTAATTGATATTTGTCCCCTTTGGATTCTTTTCACGCGCATCACGATAGCGATGCCGGCCCATAGAGAATACGCCCATTCACATTTTTCTCACGATGACTCGACGATTCTGAAATCTTCCGGTTCCGATGATTCACCCCCATCGAAAGTCAGTGTCACCGTTGCTCTTATCTTGTTACCGATTGTTCCGCGAGATAAATCCACGACCGAATGTCTCTACAACGAAACGATCGATTCAAATTTAAGAAGGAAGCAAATTGACTCATAATACGCGACACACATTCACACGCATACAGACACACGTACAGTAAAATACCTGCTCGACGATACCCGAATGGTATTTATATTATCGTCTTATTACTGTGTAAATAGTTTCCCTACCTGCATAATAAAGTAAGTAAACATAATATGCTCTATCGCGTAATTTAGTATAAAGGACTATGAGGTAATATTGATATTGTATCAACAGACTGTACATAAAATTATTTTGTAATGCCAAAAGAAACCAAATGAGAGTAAGCTACTTCGAAGCACGGTGTTGCGCATAGTTGAATGCGTACGAGAGAAGAGCACGCGTATAACGCACGTATACACAGGCAGAAAACATACAGACACAACAAAATACACATACACACGCGTGCGCGCATCGGATACCCAACCCTAGTTGTAAGAAGTATGATCGCGCCCAATCACCCACGCGAAATTAACACCTGTACAACGTTTCGTTCGACGATACGCGCCAATTATAGTTGTACTTTGTTCGGCGGTACATGACGCCGCGTAGGATCAAAGTGTGTTCGCTCGGTCGACGATCGTCTAATCATATACTTTATTTCTTCTTTTTTATATATATATATATATAAATAACGATCAACTTAAGTTAAGCCTAAGTTAAGTGTCAATTATGCTTATGGAGTTAAGAATTAGGAGTTGTCTGAGAATAAGAGAAGGTCGAAAAAGAGATTTAGAGATCACTGGCTATACGCGTAGCTAGGATTCAATTAACGAAATTTGTACTGCGAGAGACGTAGAGGGACGTTGGATTGATTAGCGGTCTTGTTATTAGAATGTTCGATCTATCGTGAAAAGTGAGATTCCCTTTACGTGAATCGCAATAGCACGTCTTGTTCCTCCGTTTCTTTTTTTTTCGTAACGTGCATGTATTGCACAACGTATACGCGGAGTGCGCATAACAAATCTAACGACGATCGTACAATGTAGGGCCGAAATTACGCGTTGCAATGTTTTTCGTTCGATTGAGCTGCGATCGAGTTATCCGACGCGATAAAATTGCGATGCCGAATGTCTCTCATGGTAGTAATATTTTTAATTTTTATTGTAGGAGAAAAAGAAAGAAAAAGAAAAAGAGAGAGTGGAGCGAGTCAATTTTATCGCGCCGATGTGCATTTTGGCGTAATTGTCGAGCCTCGTAGCCGAGAAAGAAAGAGAATGGAAGGAGAAAAGAAAGTAAGAGAAAATATTGAAAAAAGAGATAAAATAGATTTCGTTCAGCAGTCTTCTTTCGTTAAAAGCACTTTTTCAAAAGCTCGTCTCTCGGCTGCGCGGCGTAGGCGTTTATTGCTAATTCGTTTCGCCATGTAATTAGCGCAATTATATTACGAGGGACAATCAGAGCCGTTGAGCGGAGCAACGTCGTAGCTAAAAACTAATATCCTTCTTTTTTTACGTATTTACAATCTCGCGGTATTGCGTGCAAGAGGCAACGCGTAATCAAGTGATTATCCTGATGGAAACTTTTAGATTTTATTCGTTACGGAAATCGCAAACAAGTCGCAACTGCGTGTCTTGCGTCAAGCATTCCCGCTTCTTCTTTCTTTGTTTCAAAGTTAACGGAAAGGAAAATGCTTTTTGAACGTATTTTCAAAATGTTAATTAATGTGTAATCTAATGATTAGTGTAGGTCTGGTCAACTTCGAGCTTCCCTACCTTTCCCTTTCTTCGTGGATGGAAAGGAAGAAGTGTGTCGTGTCTCTGGAGCTTCAAGTTGACCAGGCCTGGATCAGTGCTCAGCAAACACCAAATAACATGCAACTTATAATTTCCTACTTAACAATGTAAATGCAATGTATTACTTGGTATTTTCTGAGTGCTGTCCGAGATTTATAATTCCGAGCATTGGATTTGAGGTGTGTCGGCGTTCGCGCCTACTGCCCTTTTTCTTAATGAAGATGGAAATCTATCGGCATTTACGTTGCTCCTCTCAACGGCTCTCGTCCGGAATCTTAAAGTAACGTCCGAACGATCGTCGTCACGGTGGAAGGGAGGGAGGGAAGTAGCCTTCGTCGTTGTCGCGATTATCACGGGTGTGCGATGCGCCGATGAGATGAGGCCCGTGTGCTGATCGTGCTCCTAGGAGGAACGGGCGACTAGTGAAAGTCGATGGGAATTGTGCCCACAATGCTGTACATAGTTACTTTAGCTGTAAGGTCTTAGAGAAATAACAGCCGACATTTGCGCGACGAGAGACAAAGAGAGCGAGGTAGGGAGGAAGGAAGGAAGGAAGGAGGAATGTAAATTATACCGCTCTCGCGTGATCTTGTCCCCCGGTCGCGGCCCGGAGAAGCTTCTCCCTCGCGCTCGGCACGGTGCTGTCTCTCGTGGTCGCCGTTTTCTACACTCCGGAGGACCGTGGACTCTCGGATCACGTTCCACACCGCTCGCAAACCGTTATTTCGCGAAGCTCGACGAAAAACATGAGAAACGTTAAGGCTGCCCCTGCGTGGGCGTTGAAGCCTCCTACGAGTGGTTTCGTGGGGTTGTCTCGGCGTTTCCCCGTGGGGTGATACCTCCGGTATTTTCCCTGCGACGTCGAGTGGGATGCGGGGCGCATAGAGAATATAATTATTCCGGGCGGAAGACTAATCGTCTTAGTGGGGCGGGAGGAGGGTTCGCGCAATTCCTGGAGTGATTAAATGGTGCGCCGCGAGACTCATCTGCCAGCCGACGAGCTCGCCGTTCCGGTTCGCATCTCTTTTATTCCCCCCCCTTTTTTTATTTATTCTTGAAGCGTTACGTCTTTACGCGCGAAAACGCGCGCCGTGCCGTGCCTCGCGAAGTCGTTCCCTTGAAGTTGCCCGCGCGAATCGGGCGCGGGCTGAAGCTGACGGCGCGACCGGGGACCCGGCTGAACCGAGCCGAGTTTTGCCTAGCTTAAAGGCGGCGTTCAAAACAAAAGTTATCCTTAATAAAGGAGAGAAACGAACGATCATTAAAACCAACTGCCAAAGACTTTCTTTACCCTGTCCCTCCGTAGGCGTTTAATTTCACGCCACTCGTGTTTATTTCTATATCATCAATGGAGATTAACTTTAATTTCGGTTTAACTTATTTTTTATCTTATACAGTTCTTTAGAACTAGAAAAAATAACAAGTAAGTTAAACAAGTAAATTAAAAGTAATCTCTCATTGACAGAAATGGACATCAGTCGTTTTATTGTCAGATTTCAAATTTTAATTCAGATTTCGGAGATGCGCGCGCGCGCTTGATAACCGCGAGGGAGGGGGAAGAGGGTTCGCGCGCAACTTCATTTCGCGTTTCCGCGCTGCGTGAAGTTGCTCGCGATTGAATGTAGCAACGCAATCGTTACACGCCGTTTAATTAAGCTAGCGTGCTGTTTGTTTCTGTGTAGTTGTAAGATGTAGATTTAGTAAGGAGAGATTTAATAAAGACCACCCTTGGTCGCAAACCGAGGCGTTTTTCTTCACCCTATATCCCTCCTTTCCCCGCCCCGTGCCCGCGTACTTTATTTCTTATGCCTTGTTTCTAACTAGGCGCGGAATGTTCGAGCCGCGACGCGCACGAGTTTGATTCGACCTGAAGTTCGGCGCCTGTCCAGAATCCTGATGACTGAACCGCGTCGCGTTTCTTCAGCTTTAAGGCGGCACTCGCGAAAGCTAGTCTCAATAAAGAGAGAGACAGAACGAATATTAAAACCAAAGAACAGCCAAAAAGTTTTCTTTTACACAATTACTTATGCTTTTTCATTCGTATGCCAATTAATCGCGATATATCTCGATAGAGATTAGAATTTCGAGGATGCTACGGGCAGTGCCGGATCTGCCGGCACAAAAGACACTACTATTACAACTTCTTTTTAAGATCTCTGTAAATATAAAATATTATAAGATTTATAACATATAATATCGCTACGTGTTAGAATTATTTCATATGCTTCTTAAACAACTAATTCGGGTATCGAGGATTTCTGCGGTATATTTATAAGTTGACATGATAAGTATTCTTTATTAAAAATAAATTTAAAGGAACAAAAGCACTACATAATATATCTGCGACCCCTAATTAAGTAACACAAACGTTCTTTACAAATAAAACATTTACAGTAACAAAAGAAAGTAAGAATATCCGAAAATAACATCATGCTGAGCTATTCATTCATTTAACTTCCATCAGCCGGGAAATGTTCCACAATTGAATGCGTGTATCCCATCTTTCGTCGATTTAAGAAGCCCTCGAAGGCCCCCCGCAGATCCCTCATTGTTCTGTATCCAGCTGTGAATGTGTGAATTCCTCTCTATGCGGGAGCTGCCTCAGGCTGCTCAGGCAGGAACTTTTTCGCTCATCGTCATCATGTACCGGACGTCGTATACGTGCGAGGGACCACAACGGGGACGGCGCACCTCCGAGATCGTAATTTTCGATCAACCTTTTTTTCCCCTCGAGTGGCTCGCGATATCGCGAGATGGAGGCGGGTGACGAATCTCGGACTGATATGAGGGATTAACCTAGAGCCAGGAGATTTTCCAAGGTCCGACCGTATGTAAACAAGGTACAGATGTCTCGTTCCGTCGATACGCGATATCGGTCCGCGGTTGTTAACGACTACATTTTTCTTTTATCGCGTTGCACGGTATTTTGCATCTACCCGGAGCTTACAATCGTCTTTATTCCAACTGGACAGCCGCCGGTGCCACATTGTTGACATTGCAATGACAGATTGATATATCTTGACAATTTCTTTACAGGCACTCAAATTGTATTTAACACCTTCTACGCAGAGTCGCATTTGACAATCAGGATGTCTCGTGTACTGTTGTCTCGCAATCAAGCGTCGCTGTCAAAGTGTATGTTGCTTAGAAACGAATGCAGACAGAAGATCCATCATTCGTAAGTACAGTGTTTAGGTGCGAGAAAAAGTCACGTCGCTTGTTATGTGTGTCTATAAATGTATTTGCAATTCGTTGCGTTAGCTGCAAAATCCTGGTGGTCGGAGGTGGCACCGCTGGCTGTTCGATGGCTGCAAAGCTGTCAAGAAAGCTGAGTGATCCAAAGCAAGTGATCGTGCTGGAACCCAGCGATGTGAGTAACAAACAGAAATTGCGATATATACCTTCTTTGACAATGAATTCTTTAAATTTTTCCAGGTGCATTATTATCAACCCTTGTTCACTTTAGTTGGAGGTGGTATCAGTCCTTACGCGTCATCGAGAAGGTATATGAAAGAGGTTCTGCCAAAAAAAGCAAAGTGGCTAAAAACTTCCGTCGTCGGGTTTCAGCCAGACGTTAATAAAGTATCGACACATCATGGAGATACTATAGAATATGACATTATGATCGTTGCGCTTGGCCTGCAGTTGTACTGGGACAAAGTGAGATATTACATAGTGTCTAAGTATATCTAAACTGAATTCTTACAATAGTATAGTGCTAAAATACTTTTCACAGATTCCAGGTCTGACGGACAGCATACACGATCCTGACGCACAAGTCTGCTCTATCTACGGGCCCGACACTGTGCCTCAAGTTTACCAGAAGATAAAAAACACCGGACAGGGAACCGCGATATTCACGTTTCCGAATACTCCAATCAAGTGCCCGGGCGCACCTCAGAAGATCGCCTACATTGCCGAGGACTACTTTCGCAAAGTATATATCTCTACAGTTATCATGCGTCAACTTGCAACAAGAATCTTCAATTAATCGATAATGTTTAATTCACCCAAAGCGCAAGTTACGAAATGGCATCGACGTCGTGTACAACACAGCATTGCCGGTTATATTCGGAGTTAAGAAGTACGCCGATTCTCTCTGGGGCGTTTGTAAGCGGAGAGACATTACCGTTAATCTACAGACGAATCTGGTGAAGATAGACCCGAGCAAAAGGCAAGCCACGTTTGAGAAACTAAGCTCACCGGGAGAGACATTGGTACAGGAGGTATGTTCCATGTGAGATGAAAAATAAAAATAAAAAATAATTTAAATACATTTAAATATTACCGATAAATTAAAATCGTTAATTTTCGCTGTTCTGTTAGTACTCTCTTCTCCACGTGACGCCTCCGATGGGACCGCCTGCAGTTTTGAAGGAACATCCAGCGCTGACTAACGAAGCCGGATTTCTCTGCGTCGATCCGAAGACGCTGCAACACACGAAATATTCGAATGTGTTCGGCATAGGCGATTGCACAAACACACCGAATTCTAAGACAATGGCCGCAATAGGTAAAGAGAGAGTATTCTCTAAATTTAATAGACGGTAAAATGTGATGACTTGTATATCTACCACAACATTCATTGTGCAGCCGCGCAAGGAAAAGTGTTGTACCGGAATATATTGGATGATTTGGCTGGCAAACCAATGACAATGGCCTACGATGGTTACGCGTCTTGCCCGTTAGTTACCGGTTACGACAAATGCATTCTGGCCGAGTTCGACTACAAAATGCAACCAAAGGAGACCTTCCCGGTGGACCAAGGAAAAGAATTCTACGCTATGTTTTTGCTGAAGAAATATATGTTCCCGTTCATATACTGGCACTTGATGTTGAGGTAAGAATTTAAATGGATATCGTAAACATATGTGGAGTTTTATGTTAAACCTTTGTATTGCTATATAAATCTTTTTTTTTTTTACACACAGAGGGTACTGGAATGGACCAGAATTCTTCCGCAAACTCACGAAAGTTTTGAAGAAAGATTAGTGATCATAGAAAAAAAATCCGAAAGGAAATATGCTCTTATGCCTTTTCCTGTAATTAACCAGTAAAGAATAACTTGTGTTTCTAGTATCGTTACACACGTATGTACATACATATATAAATATAATCCTCTTCTTATACAAAGTTAGATGTACAATGAAATTTAATATATTTATAATGTATATGTGGCCGAATGGAAAAATATTTTTTTACATATATATGTTATGAGCTATTGTAACAAATTAGAATAATATAATGTTGTTGGGATATAGAAGAAAATTTCAATTAATGATTCATGAATTTTTATTACGAGAAAATATATGAAAATTGGCGCACTTTTTTTACCTAGAAACACTTGTAAAGATTTTGGTTATACTTAGGCACTTGGCAACCCTGCCCTGGTGGACACGTCAAAATCAGGTAAACTTGACGTAAACATGGATGGTCAACCATTGGTAGGTTTTTAAGATAAATATCAGTCATTTTGCGATAAACACCAATTAAGAAACCTTATAACATTCGTTCGTGATAAGAATACCGAATATGATATATGTGTATCGGAGAGCCTCGGTGAATATTACGTGACCATAACCTAAACGTGACACCTCGAGCCTAATTTATGAATCATATGGTATAATCGATTTTTATTTTTAATTTGTTCTCTCAATTTTACTCCTCACGTCATTCCTGAGAAAAGGAAGGGAAAAAATGATTCAAACGGCTTGTTAATATTATCTAACCTAAATCTCGCACTGTATACATGTTTTATTATGTATTCTGCTGTGTGTTCGATTATGTAGACACATGTGTGGTTTTATTAATCACGAAATTGAACGTAGACAATTATTCTAGGAGCCTACGCTGTACACAGTCAAGGGAATGGCCATCCTTGACAACGATGGCAACAGGATACTGGCAAAGTACTACGACAAAAATGTGTTTCCAACGTCGAAGGAGCAGAAAACGTTTGAGAAGAATCTGTTTAGCAAAACGCACCGAGCAAACGCGGAGATCATTATGTTGGATGGTTTGACTTGTGTCTACAGAAGTAACGTAGATTTGTTCTTCTACGTTATGGGCAGCTCACACGAAAATGAAGTATGTAAGATTATAAAACTGTTAAGTAGTTCAATACTATCACGGAGTATGTATCTTAATTTATTGAACTTGTTTCAGTTGATCTTGATGAGTGTCCTGAACTGCCTGTACGACTCAGTAAGTCAGATCCTCAGGAAGAACGTGGAGAAAAGAGCGGTATTGGACAGCTTGGACATAGTAATGCTAGCTATGGATGAAATTTGCGATGGCGGGTAAATAAAATATTTATTTAGCCGATGTGAAACGCAATGGCGAGGTAACAGGATTATTTATTTCAGTATAATTTTGGATGCGGACGCGACAAGTGTGGTGCAGAGAGTAGCCCTGCGAACGGATGACATTCCACTTGGGGAACAAACAGTGGCGCAGGTAATACTTTATTTCAATACAATGTTATTTTCATCTTAAGTTGTAAGTGAAAATTTTAAGTCACATGAAAATTGATCTTATTCTAGGTATTGCAATCAGCCAAGGAACAGCTTAAGTGGTCATTATTAAAATAAGTGTTTCCTTTTCATGTGATCTTTTCCCGTGTAGAGACACATGTTCGTAATATACATACCATAAAATATTATTATTATTGTATGATATAAGAATTAAATGAAAATGTCTATAAGGAATTTAAATTGTCTACTAGTTTATCTTTTTCATTCTCGGAATGGCAATTCTTAAAAATGTAGGAACGTCTTAGAAAGACAATTTTTGGAACTTTGGAAAATTCTTGAAATTTTAGATAGTGCGACCTCCTTTCCGATTATATTCTCCATAATGATACTTTATCAGTTTTTGAGATTTCTTTTATTTTCGCGATTTGAAGTCATGAATTCTTGAAATCACAATTCTTACCATTCTTGCTGAATACTCGCAGTCGATAAAGAAACTATTCGGCTACTCGATAGACGATTATGTCGATATTACTCGTAATTATTAACAAGAAAATAATAAATATTTTTTTCGATAGGTGACGCCACTGACCTAACTTTTAATTAAACATAGCTGCTCGATTATTGGAGACGATGCCTCTTTTTATTCATTTGATATTTGATGCAGAATATATTTTAATACATCATACTGCATCCTGCATATGATTTTGAAATATTATCTTCTAATTATATTATTATGCTTATGTACACATGCACTATATATCTTATCAAATGCAATGCTTATTCCGCGTGCTGCGATCTCTGATGTCACGAGACATACGGAAACGTATTCCCGTTGTTAACGGGAATAAATCTGGAGATCATCTTCGCGCGATTATAGCGTCGAGATCGGCGAGTTTATCGAAATTATCCCGGCTTCAATCCCCGCGCGCGTGTCTCTAATGGAGCCTCGGTGATGCTGAATTGCTCGCACGAACTTTTTACACGGCGCGGACCCCCATCGGCGCCCACCGCCCCCCAGGGAAATCCAGCGAGCGAGGGTGGTCGTGGACGAGAGGGGAAGAGAAGAAGAAGACCGAGAGAGAAAGAGAAAGAGAGAGGGTGGATGTTAGGTAACGCGTTGCGCGCGGCAATACGGAGAAGAGCGGCCACGGGATATACCCCGAGTTCTCCGTTTATCCGTCGTCACGTGACGGCGACCCGTGTGGACGACCCGTTTCGATCGCGTCCGTTGGTTACTCTTTCATCGGCCTCCTCCGCGCTGGGAATTTTCAATTTGATTACAAACTGCCCGTACGCCACCCCGGGTCCACCCTCCTGCGCCGCGCGTTTCCGCTTTTCCTCCGTTCCCCCTTTTCCTCCTCCTCCTCCTCCTCCACAGCCGACCTCCTCCTGCTCCTCCTGCTCGTCGCCCCTGTGCCACTCTTTCTCGCGTGCGACCCCGATGAAAAACTCTCGTCGCTCGATCGCGACGGAATTATTGGCCGGCCGACTTTATTTATGGCGTTCATTTTCCTGGAGATCGCGGCCGGAGCACAGCCCCGTCCGCCATTTTTCCCCCTTCCCTCTCGCTCGTTTCTTTCCACGCTTCTTCCTCATCTCGCTAATTACTTGCTTATTCCGCGCCTGATTTCATCAACGTTATCAATATTGCCTGTCCTCGATGCCTAATTAATCAACGCCGCTGTGCGCTGTGTTTCTACTTTTGTAAATAAATAATTACTTTTTAATTATTCTCGCACTGTACAAACAGATATTTCACTATTGGATGATTATCTCTCATTCTTCATATCTTCTTTTCCATTACGTTGTATTCTGGAAGTCAACTTGCTCCCAGTCGCAGAATAAATAATAAATTTAAATTGATAATT
Organism: Temnothorax longispinosus; assembly: GCF_030848805.1. NCBI lineage: Eukaryota > Metazoa > Arthropoda > Insecta > Hymenoptera > Formicidae > Temnothorax > Temnothorax longispinosus. The sequence goes on along the minus strand of NC_092363.1, from coordinate 16,821,968 downwards.
AATTCAATCCTTCCACTTGATTTCTCGAGTAACTATGTATTGTACATCAGATTCTCCGTAGAATAATACTTTTCGGAAAATGTTTTCTCCTTCTGAAAACAAAAGAAACAAATTAAGACTACAAAACTCTGGAAACTATTAAAACAAATAAATTTGTAAATCAAATGTATATAAAAAATATACACTGTTAAATTCATAATGTCAAACTCAATTGAGTCATTTTTAACCATTCCTGTAGATCGCAATTGTTCTTACTTAATACGTCGTTAATTTAATTAAAACATTGTCAATTTAACTGCAATAAACCAATGGAGTTAAAATCATATTTTTGTGTTCAAATAATAAATTTTAACACACATGGTAATTAAAAATAACAAAATATTATTTAACTCAAGATATTGGTTTAAATTTCATCCTATAATATTCAACAGTGTATATATAATATATGCAAATTATTCCGTGACATAACATCGAAATGACACGAAATAAAACGTCTGTCGATCTCAATAGAGTCGCCGTCAGATTTATCGACGACGTCTATTCCTACTTTTCCCCTAATGATCGGCAATTCCTTCTTCAAAGGGAGGTATTTCACGGCGGTCCTTATAGCTCTCTCGCTCGTGCACGATTTTCAGTACACAGCCGCCTATTTCCTTCCCCGGGAACATCCCCGCACGGGAGATGTTTCGGCGCTCCATCAATTTCTCTCCTTTTCCCGTCGACGCTCGGTCGCGTCGCCCTTTTTTTTTCCTCTCGCTCTTGCGCGAGCCGTCGATACCGCGATTTACGACCCGTCAAGCGAGGAAACGAGCAGGACGTTGATAACGACGACACTTTGACGAGAGAAGCGCGCATCGTTTTCTCCTACTAGCAACGGGGATTAATTCCGGACGCGCGCGCTTTTTTCGCGTTGTGCTATCTTTGAAATAATAAGATGAGGGTTACGCGCGATATTAATAACGCGTTTTTACCTCTCGCGATTTCAATGAAGCAGATATAATAGATCGGAACGACATGACAGTTTTGAGCGAATCGCCGATAGTCAATAAATTCAGAGCTCGCTACGATTGCACTAAGGACGACTCGAACCTCTCAATCGAATTATCACTTAGAAAAGTCTTCAAAAAAAGAAAATCACATATAAGCACGCTATTAATAGCCCCGAATCGGCTGTGATATCGTTTCGGCGTCGTCGTTATTGTTACCTCGTGGCCGAGAGCTAAAGTGTTGATTCATTCATCATCGGGTGGCCCGCCCGGCAATCTTAAACACGTCCGAGTGCGTTTCGTGCACGTATCCGAAAAGAGGCACACTCGTAAATCAATAAATAACCCCGGCGAGAGAAAGTGAGAGAGAAAGGGGGGAGAGAGAGATGAGCCTCGTCGCGAACGGCACATGCCCGCCGAGATGCTAAACGCGCCCGTTAAACGGGCTCGGATCGAATCCCGCTCCTAATGTTCTCGCGCACGGTGGTCCAGGTGGCTCGGCAAGGGCAATTAAACGTATAAACGGCGTGAATTAGCCGCAAGAATTGGCCCGGTCCGGCGGCTTTTCAATGGGCCGCGCTCGGGGCATCAGGGGCCATTTAACACGATGACATCCCATTTATACTACCCCCGCACAAAGACCCCGGGGCCGCGACTAGACCAGACAAGCAAAGCCCCGAAAACCCATATGTCAGCACGTGCCGCGCCGATCTCTCTCTTTCACGAATGTATATATACGCGGGGCCTCCCCCCCGGACACCAGACGCCGTAATCGTCGTCTGGGTTTTGGAAAGTTATATTCGCAGGGATAAAGCGATTTCTCTCGCGATTAATGTCGTTTAGCTTCTCCCCCCTGCCCCCCTTTTATCTCCACACCCCCGTGATTCCTGCAGGGATTCGCGCGTTGGTATATACGAGCAGCGAGTGACTACTTGCGCGTAGGAATATATTTAAGATATGTATTTTAATTGTCCACGTCGTCGCACGTCACTATATATTTTTATAACGCACTGTTAAAATATAGTCATTTTTAATCATTCCTATACAAATCGCCACTGCTCCTATTCAATATGTCAATTAATTTTACTAAAACAATGTTAATTTAACTAAATTAATGGAGTTAAAATAACACCGTTTAATTAAAATAATAAATTTTGATACACATGGTAATTATAAATAATATGTTGTTATTTAATTAAAGACATATTGGTTTAAATTTCATCTTTTAATATATGTATACTTAACATTTTACAGTGCAGATCTTTCCCTTCTCTCTCTCTCTCTCTCTCTCTCTCTCTCTCTTTCTCCCTCCCCCCCCCCCATATATTATCTAGAGATGTCAAAAAAGGTGTTTCATTACGTATTAGTGTTTCATTACGTATTTCTCGAAAGACTTCCCGGGGTTCGCAAGTTTTCTTCTAAATTTTTTTTATATTGGGCAATGTGGTTCGGCGATTTCTACCTATTGATTTTTTCGCTTGTATTTCAAGTAGATTTATTATAGTAGGGGCCGTAAGTCACACGAGTTACACAGTTGTCACAAAGCTTATATCTCACTTAATAGATTGAGTGGAATATTTTCTAGTATTGCTTGCTCCTATTGTGTCGGATGATATTTACGAGCTTTTTTTAAAAATTGGAGGTCGTGAGTACATTTTTCTTACTTTCTCTATTTTTATTGTCCCGTTTTTAGAATTACTAGTCGCAATTTCTTTTTAGTCATAAGAAATATTAATAGTTTTAGATAATTTGTCCTGTATTTTTAGTTAACCGTTATTGCAACATAGTTTATAAATATAATCTTCTTTGTTCAAAATGACCGTTCAGGGTAAGTTGTCTCAAATGAGATGGGATTCAAAGTTTATGAGAATTATTATTCTTTTATTTACTCAAAGTTTATAAAAGTATTACAAAGTTTATGAGAATGTTTATTGAGTTTTTAATAAAGTAATTTAATTTCACTGACACATGCTTAATAGTACAACTTTCAATAACGCTTGACTTGAAAAAAATGGAGATGCGATTCTCTACCTCTAATTGTAAGAGATATAGATATTTTTATATTATATTAAATTATATAAATATTATACTATATATTATGTATATTGTTCCACTTGAATATTTCTTTACCATACACCCGATCTCTAACGTCTTTGCTACGAGCGCATTTCTTTCGCCAGAGAAGATGCTCCGAGAAAAAGAAGGATAAACACACCGCTACACGTTATGAATGCTTGATGATGGCGTTTCACGACTCACGTGGAGTTCGCGGAAAAGGGGTTGCCGGGGTCGACGGGGAGATCCCCCGATTCTTATCCGAGGAGGCACGGATCCCAGCGCGAGCATATCCCCCACTACGTTATATACTCTCCTTCAACCCCCTTCGTCTTCGTCGTCGCTGCCGCGATCCGCGATCCTTCCCTCCGCTACCGCCAATCATCGACGAGAAACGAAGCGAGGGATGGTGGAGCGGAACCCTCTCTTTGTCGCCCGACTTGCTGTACTCAGCTACTGCATCAAGACAATACAGTATTCTTCCGCACTAAATATATATTTACGAAAGAGCCATCGTACAGTTTATCTCGAGCGAGATAGAATTTTCTAAAATAATCAGTCGCGATTAATTCAGGATTGGTTGTGAACGACGTTATAAAATATTTATCATATTTATGTATATTATTATATACATATATAAGATTATAAATGTTACAGAAATTCACACAGCAAAATGAGATTATATAAATAATTTTGTGAAAGAGCAATATTTGAAACAATATTTAAAAAGGAATATATTATATTATATCAATTAGTTTGTAAATCAGTTAATCGATTTAATTCAATTTCGTCAACATTTCGATACACGTACATATCTCTCATCTTTTTTAATTATTGAACTTTATCTCTTCCACTACAAAAATGTGCCTACGATATATATAACAGAATAATTACGAATAAATATGATTATTAAAAAAGGTTGTTGATATTTATTATTTTAAATTACTGAATGTATTTTTTCCAAGATTTTTTCCAGCATTTCGCCAGTTTTCTCGATCGCGCCCGCTGCGAAAGCTGCCAGCCAAACACGCAACGGAAAACAACTTATCGCGAAGTAGACTATAATAACGCCTTGATTGTTATACCTTCATCTAACGACGCCGCGGACATTGAAGGATGCCCGGCGATCTGTCCAAGTCCATCGAGCTTAACACCGACGCGACGGCGGAACAGGTCGCAGGTATGTATGTGCTGGCCGAATGATACCGAAGTCGCGGCGAAAGGGTCCGATTTGTCCGCTTATAGTCCCTGCTCGCCCTTAATCTCCCTGCCGCTTCTCCCCCCCAACCCCTCCACCCCTCCGTCCCCTACCTCCGCCCTAATAGCGTATGCGAGATACGCGACAGGTATATCCTTAGGTCCAGGGTGTCGTCCTTTTTCGTCCAATGACGCGCCGCCCAATCACGGTGCCACGGCCAATCGTCGGCGAGCACCGAAACGAGGAGTGGTGAAGTTCCCTCCTCCCCGCTCAACCGGAGCCGTTCGGAGGGGTATACGCTTACGGACTTCCTCGCTTCAACTCCGAAGTATCGACCCGAACATATCTCTCTTTGTCTCTCTCGCCTCTCTCTCCGCGCCGATAAGCGAGCGAGACCAGAGCCATCATGGCCGCTGGATGTTTTGGCGCTATATACGCGTTATGTACGATATGTATGATCGGCCTCGCGCGTATAGCCTCTCGGGCGCGGGACCGATCTTCGGAGCGGCGCACCGCGGATCGGATTCAAAATTAATTCTTCCGCTCCTATCAATTAAGCTCTTAAATATCGCGCCTTGATGATCGGTGCTACTTCTTCTCTATAACGATGAGACGTTTCGAAGAAGAGTCAGAGAAGCGATTCACAACGAAAAAATTTCATGTCGAAATAACGAGCCAAATCATTCAGCCGGATATTTCTTTATTATCTCTTATTTTCTTTCTCGTTCATGCTCATTATTCGGCATTCATTATTCGGAATTCTCCCCGACGGACAATGGATAATGTATTACCTCAGCGATCTAATATAATTCTTTCAATTCCTCTCTTTCTTTTTCCGTCTCGTCACGAGAGTTATTTATAGCTTTCGAAGACTTCCTTTCTCGGAAATGGTTTACAAGAGGTCTTTACGAGATCGTTTCCGCGAAAAAGTCGCCGTCCTTTATTCGTAATTGCGCGATGAGGAGAACGCATCGTTATGGATGCACCTACGCTCGGCGATCGCGAGTTCAACGGGGTATATTCCGTGTTGCCGGGATCACGTGTACACATAAACCCCCCAACACATACACACCAACGTGCTCGCCAGATCAGAGGTCGTAACAGCGCGGTGCCCAGTGCCTTATTGCCACCTACCACCTTACGCCAAGGAGAAAGAGAGAGAGAGAGCCTCCTCCCGCCCTTCCAATTCTCGATCCTTCCCCGGCGATATCCCCTCGCGCGGTAGACACGCCAGGATAGGAGAACCTACACGAGGACGTACGTGTGTATCCGTGCAAGCGCGCAAGCGTACATACGCAAGTACATACGTACATAATATGTCCATTTATACAGGACAGGTCACAGAGGGATGCCCGTCAAGTCGGCTCGCTATATAACGCGCTCGATATGTATACCATTCGCGACACGTACCATTATATCTGCTTAACGTTGGATCGCTTAATTAACCAGAGAGACAATAATGTCCGTGACATAATTGTCACGTCGGAGCGGCTCTCGAAAGACTTCGAGATATTTCTTGAATGTTGCTGTAGGACAACGGCACACAAACCAGGTATATACACTTATACGTACACTTACTCGGGGTGCTGTAACAGCGAGGCGGCGCGGGCCGCTTCGTATATTCGGCGTCTACAAGAAAATGTTGCCATCTAACTCGAGATTAGCGTCAGGGACGCTCCTACTCCGACGCGAACTTCCTCCGGCTTCCTGTCGATCATCCTGAATCCGCAGGAATAATCTTGGCGTTAGTGGCGTGGGTGAGGACGCGCAATCTTCTGTCAGTTAACGTGAAAAGCGAAGACGTTCCCTAACTACTATATATCCGGCGATTATACGACGTTTTATACGCGGATTATAAAAACTATTACGTGTGCACATACATAAGCAACAAATGAATAAATAAATATATGTAATAAGATTATTTATTTATACGGATCCTGTAATAAAATTATTTATACTGATTGCTATGTATTATATGTTAAAATGATGCGTTTTGCAATCCGTATACATAATCTTATTATAAGTGTTTAAAATATTTTCATTCGGAAGCTGTAACGAACGTCTGCATGTTATCGTTGTCTTCGGGATAATTAAAAACACGTGCAAACAACAATGAACTGTATAAATGGATAAATAAATTATTTAGAGGTGAATGTAGAGAACAATAAAAGCGCTAAAACTATAAAAGAGATAAAAGTAAAATGAACAATGAATAATTTACGAAGCGAAATAATTTTGGGTAAAAGCAGGGAACACAATAAAAGCAGGAAACAAAGCTAAATTCCTAGTAAGAAGGTAAATTCATGATATACAGTAAGCAATAAAAGTTGCTAAGGGACGTCTTGGTTTGAAAGTCGTCTAAATGACGCCTTATTTCGGCGTCTTTTAAACGTTTTTGAGACGTCTTTTGGAAGCTTTACTGAGAAAAAAAATTTGTTAATCCTCAAAAAATATTTAGTCCGATACGTTCAACTAAACATTTTAGTTAGTTAACTAAACATTAGTTGAATTAATTAATTCTTGATTAAAGAAATTTAAATAAATTGTTGAAACAACTAATGTTTAGTTAACTAACTAAAATGTTTAGTTGAAAACGTATCGGACTAAATATTTTTTCAGATTAACAATTTTTTTCCCCAGTGTAGCTGGGTACACAACAAAAAATTATTCACTCAAAACGAGACTCAAAAGCTGCGTCCCTGCCCACCGACCTCGGCGATATCCTTCCACTAGGTGGCCATGTTAGATTCCCTGGAGCGGTAAAGCCCTGCCGACTAATAAGTTTCATCCTCCGCGTAGTGAGCACCAATTATGAACTTACTTCGGCCATAATTAAAAAATGTAATTTCGCCGCCAGAGCTCCTCGATCTTCCCTTAACGCCTTAACGATCTCTTACCCCGTTTCTCCTCGGTGGTATGTATGCGCGGAAGAGTATAACGGATTGAAATATTCACCCTTGTGAGCCCTCTAAGTAACCGTCTATATCTATCGTCGTCGTTGCCACAATTTTGAAATTCCGCTTTATTCCTTTTTATCGCATCGGTAAAATCTGATCTTATTATACACTTATCTCCATGCGCACAATATTCGTACAAAATAATAGAATTATATACTGCGGGATAGAAAACTAATACGTATTTTTCAAGAATAATAGGGTAATTCGTCGTTAAATTTTAATTAGCGCATGATACTAAATTAAAGCGATCGTTTACGATGCTAGTGATCACCGAGTAACGCATTCACCATCCTTCGTCTCTTCCGTCGGGTTTGCCTCACGCGGAAGGAAAAAGGCGACACTTCGGCTTTCCTCGTGCTTAAGCGGCAATTAAAACGAGTGACAAGTGCCGGAATTAGAATGAAATTAGGCGTGCCACTCGAGACGCTTGTCTAGGATTCTCTCACCGATCGAGCTTTCACTTCGAGAAGCACTTCGAGGACCGGCAGCAGCCGAGCTCTTCCTGCTTCCTGCTCCTTTAACTTTTTTAAGTTCTCGCCAAGATAAAAAAGGAAACGACACGTTGTGTCGCTTCGTTGAACGCTTCGGTGAAAAAAAAAAAATTCCCCGCATCGCTTACCGCGACGAGCAGATGCGGATGAGACTCTTTTCCTCTCTTCCGTTGTTCTGCTTACACGATACTTCACTTACGACGCGATCAAGGCACAAATATCGCCATTAAAAATCACTCAACGCGATCTCGGAGAGAGAATCAGCTTTAGAAATTATATTATAGGTATAGAAATAATGTGTGTCACATTTCTAATAATGATATTTCTAATAATATCACCTATATTTATAAGATACAAAATTTCAACTGAATATCACGTTTCAATTAAATATAATAATTTAACAACTTAATCAAATCTTTTAAAATTATTTTTCTTACAATAAACAATTTTTCTTCTGTGATCTCATAGTCATATATTTTCGTTTTCAGTTGCGAGTTTTTGGAGTTACAGAGAGTGCATTCCAGCATCATTTACCGACGCAAGTCGATACAAACATCGTTCTATCTTTCTTTGCATTCAATGAGTATAAAAGAAAGAACAACATTGTGTCAGTTTATGGAAAACACTCACATTCAGTAGCACACTGAGTGCGATAAATTACACATTGTCAGGACATTCTATTGTGGATGCCATGAAATTCGTCTACCTGAAGTAGCTGGACTCGTGTTTCAAAGCTATACGTAGCTTCTCTTTTAACTTCTTCAAATCTCGAAACTCGCCGTAGCAAATCGTGCCCATCCGGGACGAACCGGGAATGAAATTTAATGTCTCTAATTTCGCGCGATCATCCCCTAATTTAATCAAAACACGCGGAACCCCCCGTCCCACCCCCGTTCCCCTCGCTCATCCCGACGGTTAGCGTCGTTATTCCCCCGCCTGCGAAATAAACGGAGCAGCCGATTTCGCTAACTCGGTTATGAACTCGACGCCGTATTACGCACGGAGGATACATGCCCCGATCCATCCTCTTCCGTCCCACATCCTCCGTCCTCCTTCTTCTCCTCCTCCGCTCCTTCGCAAAACCCCGGCGGGTTATGATAGCGGCTATGAGCAGGTACGCCATTAACGCGGGAATTATATTATAATTAGGAGCGCGGGAGAGAGAGCGCGAAGGACGCAACCTCAGGAAACTTGCGATTCCACGCGTAAATCTCTTCCTCACCGCATCGACCCTAGAACGGAACAATACTGTTCCTGGCGCTCCGGGAATTTAAAGGGCTCTCCTGGAGAAAAGCTTAGCACGAGCGTGGTCAAAAGATTGTAAGAAACCTGAAAACATGATCAGCGATCACAAGCGATCGAGAATCGGCAATCGCTGATGTATTTTATCCTAGAATGCAGTATTTAAGTATATCGTTAGTTGGGTGAGTGTGTAATATTATCATATAATTAATTAATTAATTAAATGAACGTCGCATGTTATATAACGCTGATTAATGATATTGCCAATGTAGTTAAACGGCAATTACAATTTTTATAATTATGCGCTGTTAAATTTATAGTGTCAAATTATACTCAATTTGAATAATATTTAACTATTTCTATAAGTCGCCACTGTCCCTACTCAATATACCGTTAATTTAATTAAAACAATGTTAATTCAATAAACCAATGGAGTTAAAATAATACTGTTTTGTGTTAAAATAATTAGTTAAAAATAACGTATTATTATTTAACTCTAATATTATTTAACTCAAGGTATTGGTTTAAATTTCATCCTTTGATATTTAACAGAGTGTAGTGATTACAAGTAACACTGAATTATCACTGAGCTATCAATTATAAGTATATAATACGACAATTATTGTGTTCCGTGTTGTATAATCATCGAGTCATCAAGATTTATCTCGGTCGAGAATCTGACTTTCTACATCGAGATACATTCAAGCATACAGTTGGAGATCTTCGTATTCTTTATTCTCTACTCCGAGATTCCGATCTGGTTTTTCTGCCGATGATGTTCCGTTGCAGAAAAACCGACGGCGGCCTCTTCGAGTATCTCGTCCGGAGAAATATCATCGCGCGACGCGAGTGGGAAGGGTGCTCGTCATTGCTGGCAGCCAGATGCGTCTACTTGACCGAAGAAAGAATAAGAAATTATATCACGCGACGCGTCGAGCGAGGCCGACGATACATGAAAATCTCGGCGAGACGGAGGAACGAGGCGATGATGATCGTTACACCTATTCCGCCCGGTATCCGTCGCGCGTTTGCCGCGGAGAAGGCGATGGACCTTTTGTTCTCCCAATTAGCGCGATCTCACGAAATGTGAGCGGCAATAATATCCTGTCGTGCACGCGTCACGGGTCACGAGCCGTATAGCTGTGGGGATAGGGATGGGATGAAACCCTACGCGAGCAGCATCCTCGTAATAAGCTAACATATATGGCAATAGATTCGCACCCGATCGTCGGACAGTAAATTAAATTAGGTACCCGCGACGACGGTTAAATCCTCATTCGAAAGAGTTTAATTTATCTTCTGACTTTCCCGTATCATGCGATTGAAGTCACGTCACGAGAATAATATCGTAAAAAAATTTTGCCTATAATAGTCTTGATAATAATTAAAATAGTAAACTGAGGTCAGGCTCGTGTTTGCAAAATTGATAACTTAAATTATAATTTATTGTCAACTATAGACACATTATTCGAAATGTTTCGGACTTCACTGAGTCCTTTTCCAACCAATAATTAAACTAGCATTATTAATAATTAATAAAATCTTGAGACAAAGATTCTTCCCTCGAATATTTTCCATAATTGACTTGATTCAAATCGTGAAGAAGCAGGTCAAAATCGCAGAGAATGAAAATTATGAAGATTCGTCTGCATTTGAGTGCACTCGAATATCTCGATGCAGAAAATAAGATTCTTTCGATGATGTTACGCTACAGCATAGAATAATGCATTGTCACCTTTTTCAAAGATATAATATTGTAATTCGCGATGTTCGGGACCGGAACCGGCGTTCGTGAACGAGAGTCGACTCGAGGCCATCCCTCGGAACGGGAAAACGGCAATAGAGGACGACGGGGCCTTTCATCTCGCCGCTCTCGACGATGACGGCGCGATGAGCGAACGGTGGTGGACCGGCTCGACGCACGGTGGCACGCACGCTAATGCGGCCCTAAAAATATCGACGCGACAACAATGGCCGGCTATATACGTATAGCTTTACGACACGCACGGGTCTCGCACGAATTTACATCCCGTGCGGGTGGGAAGCGATTCCCGCGTCGCACACCGGACCCGTGAACTCGTCGAGCCAACGCAACGACGGAGAAGACCCTCTCGAGTATCTGTCGAGTCGTAAGAGACCGAGATAAGAGAACAGCGTCTTCTCAACGAGTCTCCTTTCAAGTATATCCACATGACGACCGTATTTACCAATTTTCTCCTCTTGTCGGCCCTACGATGATCTTAGACCGGCGAGAATCATCCTTTCGCTTCCGGAGAAATTTTGTTAAATTTCATTGCGTTCTGCTACAATCTCGGTGAACAATTTTAACTCGGACTGAAAAACGTATATAGCGGCCGATTCTGGGGCGCGACAAAACCGCGCTAAACGATCCTGCTACGCTGAACGCCAATAATGCCTCTAATTCGAGAATATTTATCGTTAAAAGGCTCTGTATATAACTGGTCACATCGATTCGCACGCTATTTACACGATTCGCAGCCCCGGTGCGACTGCCGTCAGAATATATCCATAAAACCGCGTTCCAATAAACTCCTCCCCGTCGCACGCCGCGCATCGATACGCTAATTTCCGGATATTCGCCGATAATCGCGCGCCACGTCGCGCGTGTCGAATTAATCGCACATCCCGTATTGCGGCTGTATCTCGAAACCGTAAATTCGCTCATGGAAATTAGCGCGAACGAGTCAGCCGATCGGAGAGTGCTGCCTGGAAAGATTTTCATGCAGACGTTTACGACTTCGGACTCAATAATAATAATGACATAAAAAACTGATAAAGGATGGCTATATGAGAGTCAGACGCAGTTATCGGTGCGTAAAAGATCCAATTCACTGATTTATTCAACAGTGTATATATTCGAACGTTTCGGCTCGGGATTGACCCATCTTCAGCAAAATATACAAAAATTAATTAATAATTGCTCCCCTTCTCCATTCTTATATTGACGGTAAAACCCTTAAAAACTAAAACCTAAATACGCCATAATAATGAAGAAGTGATAATCGTAGAAAATTAGAAGAATTAATAATAAACAAATTAATTAAACAGATAAATTAGTTAAATAACAAAGAAATAATTCTATAACAAATGTAGAGCCAAAACATTTCGTTCCCGCTTCATTCTCGTTACTTCTCGTTATATTCTCTTCGTTTTCCGGGAGAACGGAGGCCCGTTGATATCCCGTTTGATATCTCGTCGTGATTTCGCCGTCGCTGTGATTTGCGGGCCAGCGCGAAACGTACGGCAGATCGTGGACGGGCTATAGATTTCGCATAAAGTAACGTTACATCGCGCGCATACGAGTAAATTAGTCGCTTAATCAAACCGTTTAATCAGCGGCATGATCGCGACCGCATCTGGCCGAGCTGTTCGCGCCAATTATCTCTTGTCCCTCCAACCCTCTTCATCCCTCTGCCGCCCTTCCTACGCGCAACCGCGTGCACTGACGTAACTAGATAGGGGTAGGTCCGAGCGCGAGATCTGGGGCGGAATGTTGCGGAATTGATTAAATATCTATCGATATCGGTGATCGAGCGAGGAGACGACCTTGGCTGAAACTTTCTCTTTTACAGAAAAGAAATGTTAAAATTCAAAATATATGAGCGTAAAAGAAATGCAGCGGAAGAAAGATTAATTAGATAATTTTTTAAAGTTTTGCCTTGGATGTGTCAAGCTTGCGTATGCACGACGAATGAGCATGGCAGATTTTTTAAGTTACTGTTAGTCGTAATTCTTTCTCGAAAAAAATGCTCCAATTTCGGTTCAAAAAATGTTTCATTGAAGACCGGATACTTTACGACACAGACGCATAAAACGGTACTCAGGAGGAAAAAAAGAACAATCGAAGAGATAAATAAAAGGTCGGTATCGCGATCCATAAAGAAGAAAATGTCATGAGAGTCCAATTCGTAGACACTTTTTAAATAGAGCAATTTTTTACGATACATTGTTCGCGCTTTTGAGAGGAAAAAGCATGGGAGGCAATGGCAATGGCCCAGATAATGATGACAAAAGCCATCTAAAAGTTATTTAAAAAAATAGTCATGTAACAGAAAGATCATCTTATATGATCCGCTATTGATGGGCTTCTAAAATAAAAGAAAATCTCTTTGTTAAATATACCTATAAAAGAAAAGTTTCCTTGATTTTATTTGATTGTGCCTGCACACAAATAGCGCACAATTGGAATTTTTTCGTTAAACTTTTTACCACGCTGGCGGCTAATAGATAAATGTAGATACGGAATTAATTAAATACATGCATCCAATCACGTACTTATTCCGTGCCAATGACTATCATTGTAAAACCACGCTAGCATGTAAAATTTTACACACAAAATCTTCTAGCAATTAACGCTGTAACGCGATAAAGAGTAACGCGATATTGCTGTGACGTGGAATTATGAAATCTCACGATGAAAATCCCAACAAATTATAATAACGCTAAAAGCATTTGCGTCACACTGCAGTAAAGTTTCGAATAATTATTGAAAAAATATTACAACGTAATAATTGCGATGTTAGATCGTTCGTTGAAAAGTTTTGGTTTACACGCTGAAGAAAATCGTTATACATATCGCTCATTTGCTACACGGAAAGAACGCTTTTTGCTGAAGTATCTAAAAATTTAGCTACAGATCTAAAAATGATTTTGTTGGATCGTCAAAATAATTATGTAGCACACTCAAACTGATTGCTACCTAAGTCAAAATTTTTTACAGCATCATCATCATACTTCAGCGACCTGCTATATGATTATTTTGATGGTGTAACAAAATCATTTTCAGATCTAGCTAAATTTTTAAATACTTCAGCAAAACCGTTCTTTCAGTGTACAACAATGACACATGACTCAGAAAACAAAATTTCCCCAAAAATAAGTTTGAATGTTTCGAATCATTAAAATTTAATGGTAATATTACTTTTAAATGCGATTTTGGTGCAATAACTGATTGTAGAGGAACAAAAATATTTAGCTATAATATATATATTAGCTCTTTATTCAGTGTATTAAATTTTCACCCTTTTTTTGTAAACAGTTAAAAAAATGACAATTTTTGGGTTATGTCGTTATAACAAATATAAGCGATATATATATGTATATACCTAGTGATTGACACAAAACCGAAAACGTGATTTTCATGGAATCTTTTTGCGGAACATCTTGAAGGCATAAATCGCATTTTCATAATGAAGAATTATCGCTGGCAGCAACCTTGAAATTTTAAAATTTATTGTGATACTTTTACGATACTGTTCAGAGAAAGGATCTGAAGAGGAAGCTTTTCAATGCTTGAACCGCATTTACGTCATTGGTATGAATACCAATCCTCTTTCACCAAGCCGTTTTTTTTTTCAGTTTTTCTTTTAAATTTAAACAATATATAAGTCCCGTTAAACGGTCAATCGCAAAACGTGCTATTGTAGATATACTATTGAGACGACACGAAACATTTGAAATAAGATTCGATATTTTTGTTTAATATTAGTGCGTTTATAACGTTAACGTTTTGTATAATATCAATGCGTTATAAACATACTAATATTAAACAAAAGGACGTCGACATGGGACATTGTTCAAGAAGGATACTTTATACTTTTAATATTGCCGACACTGGAAAACTCACCATAGTATTTTTTGTTCTTTCTTCTTTGTTTAATTGCTATAAATTTAAATTTAGTAAAACAAAACTAAATAAAAGATAAATCACTTTCTTCTAATTAAAAAAAACCATCCCTATAGAGATTATTGAAACAAAAAAGATGCTATTATACCGTGGGCTAAACTATTAAATAAACATTAACTATTAAATAAAAATTGAAGATGCAGTATTGACAAAAAATAATTACAATAATTTAGAATTCAATTATTGAATATTTAATTTAGACAAAACTATAAACGCACTCAGTGTGTATCAATGTTGTATTAATTTTTCCAGTAGAAAATGCTAATAATGTATAAATAACACTCCTATATACAATTTTCTGTAATTCTTATATTAGGTAAATAATTTTAACTTCACCTAAAACCTGGAAAATCTTCTGCAAAACTTTCTCTCTTTTCTCTTCATTTCTATAAAATGTAATTGAGGTCTAATAGTTGATAATAATATATATCATCATTTCACCTTTCTTAATGGTGTTTAAGATTACGCAATAGCCCCGTCAAACGCTTTACGCGCTGAAAAGATTTTATTTTTCCGAACCGAAAATATGTCGCATTATTACAGGAAATGCCATGATGGATGTAAATATCTTTACCGATTCAAACAATATACAAGTAATTCTTTTAAATAATTTTTTTATGATTTCGTAAGTTTCGCTATTTTTTATCATCGCATCAATTTTATCGTTATTACTTAATATTTATAATATTATTTAATTGACTATATCCACATTATAATATTCGCTTTCACATGCAATGAAGATACAGCGCGACATTTGAACAAGTAATATTAAATCATGTATTAATTTTATAATATTATAAATTAATATTATTTATTAGTAGATATTATAAATTATTTGCAGTTTTTCGTTTCAAGGCCGATTAATAATCGTGGTTAAAAAACGTAAAAGCAAAATAACAAAAATATAACTCACAAAAATTATTATTAGATATGAGATTTCTCTCGATGATAAAAAAATGTCAAAATTCAATCTCGCGTAAAAAACCCGACGATTCTAAATCTTAAATTAATTCATATCTACGTATTTCTTCCGCTGATGTGGCAAACGAATCCTCTATAACAAATTCTTTTCATAGATAATATATTGTTAATCTCGCAAAATTGTTTTACATACACTAACACGTTGCGTAAAATATATCGTTTAATTGTAAAAGCAAACGGTTCGTTAAGTACGGTATAATTGTAGAGATCAGCTTTGGTGTGTAAAATCGTGTTTGCCACTTTACACGCTGATTTCTGGAGATTTTCAAAGAAATTTTTGTCACTACATTGCCTCCAAGTCTGCGAGGAAGGTAAAGCCGATCCTGCTTTCCCCACCAGAGACCAGAAGACAGCTTCACTATACGCCTATGATGCTGAGCTACCGACTCCACCTCTCAGTTCAAGAGGCGGAATCGTCCCCTCCATTCGCAGAGCTCCCCACACTGGTGGCTGGAGTTGGATGGCTATATACGTATACAGAGCGACTACTATTCAACACTCTACGATAATAGTTCAAACACTTCACGTGGTTTCGCGGTGCTGAACGGAGCTCGCGCGAAAATAGAGAGAAGACTCGTCGCACATGTTGTGATCAGTAAACGTTTGTTTTTTTCTTTTTTTTTTTCTTTACACGTTTCTCGGAGAAAAACCGCGAAGTGTGCGATTACGCTCCAAGTGGCGCGGTATCAGAAACTACCAGATAAGAGAAGACAAAGCACGTGTAAGTTACCACCTTTGATCCCCGTGACATTCGCGTTTTAATTTTCGCGTCGACGAGATCGCGAATCGTTTAACCGAGGTTTCTTTCTTAAGTCTCGTGATTACACTCGAAATTTATCTGGAATGATTTCCAATGTGACACGTTGCGAGTAACTTGTCCCGTCGCGAGATATAAGTTCGAAATGACAAGTGCTCACGTGCCGACGATATCGCGTCATTCCCTTTCGTTACAATTGTCAATATTTTTCAACGGATTGCACGTGACTTTGTGGCTCCTTCTTCGCAGCTGCTGCAATTTTCGACAAGAGGCTTAAGCGCCGTCGGTTTATTCAGAAATTTATTTTGGGACGAGGAAATAAAACTAAATCATCGTTGATGTATGCGTTATATCATTTTGACGTGATTTGTCAAATTCGGAAAATCTTGAAACTTAAAAAAGTAATTAAAAATATTAAATGACATACGTGTGCGCTACTTTTTTTCCTCCGAGAATGTGTACATACATGATCGCGAGAGCATCAGAACGCTCGTGCTAGCTAAATATCGTACTAAACCTTTTAACACATACTTTGCAGATAAATAACATTACAGTTTATATATATATTTATATAAGCGTCTCACGCGCTTCTCTTCGCGTCCACAACGTTTCCAAGTTCCGCGCGTTAAGTCGTTAAACGAAAATGTTTGAAATTAGAAACCGATCAATCTCGTAAGTTGTGACATTGAAATTTTATATCGTCGCGCCGGCATCGATTTTACACTCGAAGGGTTCGGCCTGATAGCGATACCAAGCACGCGGACGTTCGAATACTTCCGCGACCACGTGTGTTACACGTGTGCATGTGTGCGGTATGACATGGCAAAGTGATTAATATACGCACGTGTTTCGATTGTTGTAAAGCGACGAGATGAGGAATCACTACGACGAGGACCCGGACGAGAATTCGGAGGAAGAAAATATTGTCGTCGACCAGATGAACACGTCGCGTAGCTCGCGCGCCGATATCGGTAAGTTTTACATGTTTACGTTTCTACTGGAACGTCTCGCAAGTCCATCGTTATAAGGAATAATTGACGTGTGTAATGCCATTACCGCTAGCATCATTAATCGACCGCTTTTTGACAGAAAGAAATTAAGTTAATTGCTGCGTATTGAGTAATAGATATAATGAATCAGTTGTGTAAGTAAAAAGTTTTGACTTTTTTATTGTTTTCCTATGCTGGACTTACGAGACATTCCGTGTGTATGAGAGAGAAAGAGACAGTTAACATTAATGCACGAAATATTAATATCTATTCTTTCGATTAGTGTCTATCCTTACTAGCAGTAATTCGCGGTGCATAATATTCACGTAAATGTCGAGGAACTGGTTTTCGATCTTTAGGTCATCGTTAAACGTTAACGTGCTCGGATTGGCACCCAGAATTTGAAAAGAAAATTTATGGCAGCCCCTATATATACATCACGATACTAATGAACCGTACAGTGATTGTTTTTGCTGAAAGTAAAGATGTATTTATGACCGGAGGGTCATTTGGACCGGAAAGACGTACCGAAGCTCTGATCTTTTACACACAAAACACCTTATAAATATTACTACCTGAGTCGAAATAAAGTTAGTTATACTTGAAACCTTAACCGGTAAGTGAAATCTTCGAAACTTAGCAACAACTTTGAAAAAATTTATGGAGGGCTAGATAATTGGACTACCTGAAAATACCTGGAACACTCAGTAGAACCGAAACATCAAGTTATTTGTCTTAAGCGTTTTCTTTGTGCTTCAAATATATCTAAATCAAAAATCATTTCCATTTGTAGTCCTGCAATATTACGAGCGAAAGACTGCGATAAAAATGATTTTTGTTATATAATTTATCGATCATTTAGTATAATCGTAACTTAATTAATTTTATTTTTACACATTTTTATATATTTTACACATTTTACACATTTTTACACTCTTGTCTCTTTTTCGATTTATAAAACACATGTGTAATAATATATATAATAATTGTATAGAAAATTCAATTTCGGAAAATGTTCGAAGAATTCAAGTTTCGCTTCACGATACGTTACTGTAGACATTTTTAAAGAAATAATGTGGAGTCTCGTGCAACGTTTAATTCAGAAGGCATTCATGACGCCTAGTGAGGCTTGATGTATCTTTATACCTGTGAGAAGTAGAGGGACGGGCGGCAGCTGTAACAAGTGTCGGTTCGAAAACGTAACTAATTCGATTAATTATCACCGTAACCGCGTGAAAGTGACCTTTCCTTTGTGCTCGGAATTGAAAACGTGAGAATTGACGCCGAGAAATGATGCGGTATTCTCATTTCCCTTTATTATCATGTTGTCCTATCTGCACATATTCGAGATATAACTGATGGCTTTTATGTGATTTGCATCATTTCCGTCACGTAATATCGTATTTCGCCAACCAATGATAGAGGAAAATCGTGCGAAAATTACATAATCGCCAAAAAACCAAAGAGAAATCGATCGGAAGTGTGGATCCCCATAGTTCTCTAGTCTTTTCATCGTCCGTTTCTATGCTTACCTGCATGCAGTCAGAGCTTTTGATAGAATCTAAGACCCTTGTCGAGTTAAAAATATATTGCATTCTATTGTTCTTTGCGGAAAATTTGTAACTGCGGTAGCTTTGACACTTGCGGCACTTATGTTTCAAAGTACCGTGCTACTGTTTGTCTACATGGGCGGTAAAACAAGGATTGATTGGCTGCACGGTGTTATATTAATAGATTATCTTATTGTTAGAAGCTGTGTAACTAGTAAATGCTCGTAAACTAGTCACTAAAGAACGAAGAAAGTCGCCTAGGATAACGAACACTGTCTTGTTACGTCGCCTACGCCTTAAAGAAGCGAAGCTTCGGACGGCTTTGCACGGTTTTACAACTTCGGCTAACTTTGAATTGTATAGAATTTTCTCGAAATCCTGCCCACTTGAAAATTAAAAATATTTAAATTGGAAGCTGAGACGGGAGTCAAGAATAAATTCGCGCTCACATTCCGAGTTTATCGCCGAAGGGTACAAAATCGTCCGCCGGTGCGCGAATTAACCGCGTGAAATAATTTTATAATGCCAAAAGATGTCCTGAGCCCTTCAAATTTAATCTTTTTTTTTAACATATTCCTTCCGAAGTGATTCGATAGGGTGGGGAAGATAATGTTCATCATTATTTCATGCAGATTCGCAGCCGTCGACCTCGCGTGGCATTACGCACCGGCAACAACCTCAACAATCTCAGCAACAACAGCAACAGCCTCAACAGTCTCAACAATCTCAACAGTCTCAACAGCCACAACAGCCACAACAGCAGCAACAGCAACTGCCAATTCCTCCCATGGATCCTAACGTCAGGAGATACAGAACCGCTTTTACGAGAGATCAACTGAATCGGTTAGAGAGAGAATTTGCCCGTGAAAATTATGTCTCTCGACCGAGAAGATGCGAGTTGGCTGCGCAACTTAATTTGCCGGAGTCTACAATTAAGGTAGGTTTCTTTGACAAGAAAAATATACAAATATTTTTGTACAAGTTTCCCTAAAGAAATATAATCCCCTGGAAAGTTCTCTTAATAAGTCACGCATTAAAGATTTCGCAGTTATAATATTCTTTCTTCTAATACTCTAGAATTGGTGGTTCAGGCAACGATTAACGTAGATAGTCAGAGAATAAGTCATCTTACATTTTGTTGAGTTCAGTAGTTTTGTAATAATTAGTAAAAGTATAGATATTCAAGCAGTTGCTGATTTTTACAAGACCTGCATCCACGTAACAGTTTTTCCACTTTCGATAAAAAAATTGCAAATAATAACGATAGATTGTTACAAATGACGGAATTGTTAACGTTGTAATATATTTTTTTACATTATATCTGTAATATATATTAGAATATTTAAAAAAATATCATAAGCGAATGAAGAAATGTGTAAGAGGGAAAATTGCGTTGATAACTGCTTTTCTAACCAACGAGTTTAGTTTTTAAATGTCTGTTTTAAAATAATTAAAATTAATTTATCAAAAACATTAAAAAAAATTGTGCTTTGTTCGTGTAAAATTGGTGACAATCTTATACTGAATGTTTGCGTTTGTAAGCCAGCTTTCAGCCTTCTATTAAAATCTCGTCTATTAAATAAACTTTAGATTGAACATTGTGATCGATCGGCGTGAGCTGATCGGGAATGAGCAAACGTTTACTCGCACGAGATTTGTTAAACAGTGACTTCATCCGTGGCCGGTGCAATAACATTTTCCATTAGCGCTTTCGTGTTTGAATTCGCGAGGGATTATTAAGAAAATCCTTCGATCATTTAACGATTATTAATAGCAAGTACGCTTTGCAGCTAAAAGGCGCACTTTATACATTTTCTCCCTTGCAGTTATCTATCTTCTTATTGCAGTATCACTTTCTCCTTTTCAGCTTCGTCTCTTTTACAGGAGTTATTTGAATAATATTATTCCGCGTGTATCTCGATTTGATTTCTCACGGCCGTCGCGTCCGTCGCGTCCGCGAAGACAGGGGGCCTCTAAAGCCGGCCGGCTTTAATAGATGCAATTAGTGGCGTTTTTGTTCGCGCGGGCCCGCCGGAGAGCTCCCGGTGGTTGTTTCTTGCCGCGGCCAGCTGCGGCCATATTTGATCGGCGATTATAGCCTCGAGAGCGATTCAACAGTCGCGATTCACGGCCTTTGATCCTTCTTCTCGCGTGTCCCGCGGCAGTGCCGTAACGTCAGATCCCATACGGAGATCTCGTCGTGGCGGATCGGAAACGAGGACTTTTCTCTTTACGTAAATGTATAGGTACCGTGGCCACGTATTAACGTTTCAACGGGGACCGTCGGTTTAGTCACGGCCCTGATCGAGGGGTGACCGGTCGGGCGAAAGTGTTAAACGGCTCAATTAGCGACTGCCTCGCGGCCCACCTCGGACTTTAATGGATCTCTTAATTTCTCGTCTCGCGGCAGCGCTCGCACTCGCCTCGGTTGGCGGGTCGTAAAACGGCAACGGGGCAACGGGGTGAGGAGGGAACGGCGGAGAGGTGTTAAACGACGGTAAACGTCCCGCACGAATTACCGGTATAATCGTTCGCCGCCTCCGAGAATTCCCTACATTCGTGAATCTACGTGTGTCCGAGCGCTTATCTATAGAAATACAAGCGCCAACTCTCGTTCGGTAAAACCAGCAGCAGTTTTTATACTCTAATATTCGTTATCGAGCGAAAGGAGAACTCGATCGGTTCTCATATAAACGTCGAAAAAAGAGCTAAACGACGGACAGCGGAGGCCGTCGATTATTTTCTTGCGAGTTATCGAGAGAAACTTTTAACGGCCGTGATTATCGAACTAATCCGCCAGACGAAGATTCTACCTTTATTTCTGTACTTGTCGCATTCTACATTATAAACTTGTTTAGGTATACATATTCTAATATCGCATACGTATATTTTTATAACAAGTTTCGTCTTGATGATCTAATTGCGAGTTCTAATTTAAAAAAAGCAATTAATCGTGATTATCATGTCTAATCGTTTTTGTTGCAGGTGTGGTTTCAAAACCGACGCATGAAGGACAAGAGGCAGCGGATGTCCCTGGCCTGGCCCTTTCACGTAGCGTATGCGGACCCAAACATAGCGGCGATATTCGCTCCGTTCTGTCAGCCCGTCTCCGCGGCGAATCTACCGAATATAGCGAATCTACCGGCAAATCTACCGGCGAATCTACCGGCGAATATATCGGCGACGGCACACTTGGCCCCCTCGCCGACGTCATTCTCGGCCGCCACCGCGCACTATTACGCCCGGTTGCAGGCGTATCACCAGCAGACTGGCCCGGTCGCCTCGCTCCATCGGCCGCACCCACGCACGAACCCGTATCCGCCCCTGCTGTATCCGCATCAGCCGATGTCGTCCCTGCACATGCTGAATATGCCCGTCTCCGGGTCCTCCACCTTCTCCACGATGAGCAATCTCCCGACGCCTCCTTATAACTCTTTGCCGCCATGCCGGCAGCCATTGCTGGAGGAACTTGCAATCAGCCCGGTCAACTCTGACTCCTCCGGCGAGTGCGATTACGCCACGACGCGTCTACAGTCGCCTACGTATCCGTACCACTCGCATCACCGCGTGAACGTGCCCGTGACCGTGACGTCGCCCCTGATGCCGCAGGCAAACAGACCCACGATCAGCAGCAGCGAGCAGCCGCAGCCGCTGAGAGTGAATGGTATGAGTGTACCGATGACGGTAATTCCCTTCGAGAACAATACGAGCACCTCGTACAATCCCGTGGCAATTCCCTCGACGTCGGGGACGTCCTCGTCGCCGCCCTCGTCGTCACTGAACAAGCTTGAGCAGGAGCAGCAACAGTCGCAGCAATCGCAAGCATCGCAGGCACCGCAGCCCAAGTTGTTTCAGCCGTACAAGAACGACACGGAAGACAAAAGGGATCGAAACGGTACGATATAAAATAATTGAACAAATATAAAACATTTTGCGACGACCACGATTGGCGATAACTGCACATAATTAATATATGTATACATATGTATACATATATATGTATGTATACATATGTACATGTATTTGTATATATGTAGATATGCAAAATACGCGCTTCCCCCAAATATCCATCCCTTATTTTACGTTATACATCACACAGCTATTCTTTGTGCATATATTACGCACGCGGGTATGTACACTTGTACATACAACACGCGTTCAAGATTATTTTTTTATTCACGCGAATACATTCAGCCTTCTTAATGACGGTTTAATGTTTCTTGATAATTGGGGATAATTATAAATTTGAATAATTGGGGAGAGCGCGTTGCGCTAGGTAGCCAATGTGGCGGTTCACAGTGGGTTTTGTTCTGAGATTCACGCCATCGTGAACTTCAAATAGCTCGTGTCTTGGACCTTTGACTGCGCGTACATTTCCACGATCCCGAATTTGCACGCCTGCACAATCGAGTCCTCACGTCACTCCTTAAAGTACCGTGATATGATGTAATATACAGGGTGTATGTACACGATACATCTATTAATTTATCTTTTGCAAAGACAGATCGATCCCTATCTGAAGATATACATTTGTAAATTTATTACAATATAATGGGATGAATGTTGTTATGTGTGTGTATGAAAAACACGTGCCAGATCAGAAATTTTTCAGAACATTGTTGGGACAAGTAGATAGTACGAGAAGAATTTCGACTTAAAAAAATACAAAAAAAAATTTAAAGAAAGAGAAGTCGCGAGAAGGGAAATGAAGAAAAGAGAACAAATGAATATTGTATATAAATACGTATTTTAATATATTTATGATATAATAGGGCAACATCGAGCAAAATTTCATTAGATCTTTCTTGCTCAGTTGAACATATGTATAAATAAGTGCATGTTTATAAAGTATGCCTTTATACATTTTCTTGTATTTACTTACAGTATATACGTACATGCGCGGACGTGAGTATATATCGTAAGTAAATATGTATAATATAAAGCTTCTCATCATAAATTTCCATGATAACTAATTTCATTGAACATACGCTTAATACTATTATATGTATATTTGTACATATACCTATATATAATATTCATTTCCCTTTTCTTCCATTTTTTGTTGTTATTAGCACTATTATAATAGTACGAAAGTAGGTTATAAGTTTTATTTTTCATACGTATATTTATATATATAGTTTCGTTTCTCAATCATTTTTTATGCGTTGAGTAATATTGTAAGTTGTAAAAAATACGTAATATCGTGAATCTCGGTCGACATCGAGACACAAATGCGCAAGAATATTGCCTTATTATTATTATCTTTTAATACAATTTGACTTTATGCTTTACATTTTATTATATTATTCTATTATTATATGAAATTAATTATACCAAACAATTATATCAAAGATTGCTGATCTGGCACTTATCCTTTCTGAGAAACGGTAAGAGTGACGAGCTTCCGACGAGCACCCTGTTCAGCAACGTGCTGAACAATCTTCTGTTGTTTCACAACTTCTGCACTTTGCCACGAAATACGTAACGGTGTTGTCACCGATATCTTATTACTGCGCAAGTAATCCTTCCCCGAGGGAATGAATAACCCAAGTTAGAACTTTCGGAATGTGGCAAAGTGAAGCGATTGGACACAAAACGATGGAAAGCGATTCTATTAATTTCTTGACTTAATTGTAATTGTTTACTTTTATACGCAACTAGAAGTACTTTATACGTTCGTGTAAAATATCGTTATTATGATCGGCGAAGAGTTTTTAACGAATTATTGATGTAAGAAACGTTATGTAGTTGAAAATCGAATAAAAATTAAAATACACGAAAATAATATATGTATATTTCTTATAATTAAACGCGCGACACCTCAGATCGATCCGTTTCGCATTCGCGAGATCCCATTAATTAAAAATCCTGAAAATGACGTTAACTATATTCCATTATACGTAGTAGCTTGACACAACAAATAAGGTCTAAATACTCTAAATAAAAGCTGAATAAAAGAGGCATCATGGAACGGCTCCATGATCATACACGTAAGTATATAACTTATATCTTTTATTCTACTATCTTTGATTTCAGATATATAATTCGCGCAAAAATATTTATTTTGATAAACAGCCGTCGCTTACAAATTATTAATATAATTTACAGTTTTGTTCTCTCTATCATTTCGAGCTATTTTCCTTCGAGTGGCTAAATATCCGCGCGACATATTTTCAGTGAACAACGAAATATCTCATTTATATAAATTGTAAATCGCAATATACACTGAATTAACAAACATTTATAATCATTTTCTGTATTTTGATTTTTATAAGCTACATAGTGTCGCATTTATTCCATTTATATTATGACTCGTCAAAATCTTTCACCGATTATAATTAATATTATTATTGTTATTGTTCGGCAATTGAATGTAAGTTTTAAATGTAATACGGATTTTAATATCATTATAATATAGTACGAATATTTCATGACGTATATGTGTGTTTATATAGAAGAATGTTTTATACAAGACATCTTAAAGTTTACTTAGTTTACATGCCAAGCGTATTAACACATTGCTGAGTAGACATTTTATTACTAATTATTGCATCCAGTAGATATTTCTTGCGTTTAAATATTTTTAAAATATTTTACTTATAGTTTGTTCACAGTTACTGAATGTGAGTAATAACTGCTCTTGATGATAAATAAAAGATGCGAGATTCTCGTCATCCATCCGCGATGTGTTAAGACACTTGCTATCGAAATAACATTTCTAATTCGTCTTTACCCTCCCTTCGCGGCACACAGCGATATACAGTCAAAGGATATTAGTGTCGGGAGATAATTAAATTCTCCGTATTCCTTCCGTTAATACCACGTCAGCGGGCAGTTTGCAAAAACGACGGATTCACCGCGTACGGGACAGTTCGCGTAAAACGGGAGACTCCGGGACGCCATTTTGCCGACAATAAAATATCCCGGATGCCCGGGGGCTGCCTCTTATCTTTCCTATTATCGATAGCTGGCCATGGACCAATATGGCCACGGCAGCGGTTGCCATGGCTACGTTCGGTATCTCGCTTCGGGACGGGGGCCCCATCATCCGCGCTATTATCGCGCTTCGCCGTAAATAAGGAGGAGGTACTCTCCCTCATCTCCGGAGAAACGATTTCGGAGCACGCCGCTCTCTGTCTCCTTTTCTCTCGCGACTGTGAGGGAGGCGAGCAGACGATCCCGTCTCGCGCCCGCACGATATCGCACAGTTATTTCAAGCTGAGCGAACGTTGATCGCTGCATTTTCAAGAGTAGAAACGTTTTTATTTCGATGGAATTATTTCTATACGCTTTACGTCTTTACGACTCGCATTGATCAGCACGAAAGCGTGAACTTGTTAAAACACGTTGAGAACGCAATATGCGTCGTGTGCGCGTTAATAAAAAAGCGAAAAGAGCGTGATGCGACATTATATAGGGCACGCGGCGCGATTCTTTTGTAGTCGGTGCGAAAGCAAGTTAGTACGGTTAGCGAATGCGAAATAAATGAATGTTCTCATGGGCGCCGAATGGCAAATGGCCGATCAATGGCAAGAGCCCAGTGCTCGTGGATGGAAGGACCGAGAAGCGATGATATCGCTGACGAGAGTCGCCGTATTGGCTGCCACCCAACGCAAGCAATTCGGTCGGTCGACGAACGATAAGCCCGCGACCCTTCTCTCTCTCTCTCTCTCTCGCTTTAGGCTCTCTCTTTCTCCTTCTCTGTTGTACAGTCGCGAACATACGCTCGAAGGACAGCCCCTTCGAGTCGGGTGGCCGGTGGATTCATTCGAGATACAATACAAGAGAGATAAGGAGACGCAGCGTCGTAACGCTCGCACGTGGCTCGCCGCGCTACGTCGAATCAATGCATCTTGCGAATCACCCGACTATCGGGGTGATAAAACCTCCCCTTGCGTCCTTGACACAATATTTTGGCATGCAGGGATAATGGAATCTCCTGCTCTGACGAGGTAGATTAATACCCGAAGTAGACAAATGATGATCGCTTGACGCGTATCTCATTACAGAAATCGAGAAAGGAGTCCTGTCGAGCCGTGTTCTTGCACCATTCTAATTATTAAGAACGTCCTATTATTGTATAGTGTGAGAGAAAGGAAATGGAACTATAATTCTTCTTTTAGCAGCTCTTAACTGCTGCTATTACAAACTAATATTTGTTGGGATTCGTAGAAATTCGTAGTGAAGGTGAAGTGTATTATAATGGAAATAATGTACGGACTTTGACACTTCGAAAACATTTCATCATTGTTCGATCACCATTGTGATTAATTTTTCTTTTTATTTTTCTTTCCAGGTAAAACGTAACAATACCGGTTATTTTTTTTTCAATTTCACCGATGGGTAACCTAAATCAAACGAGATTTCTCAGTCGTTTCTCGTCATTCCGCCATTTTCCGTCTCGTTGATGGCGCGACAGTTATATAACTACTAAATTATATAATAAACAAAAAAAAATAAATAACAAAAAATTGCAGATTTAAAGTTGACAAATCGCTCTCGATATCGTTACTGAAGTATCCATGCGAGCCAAACGCGGAATTTCGCGCGTGTCTCACCCTTTTCAAAAAAATTAATCGAGCGTGTAATAAAAATTTTGAATTCTTGTTACATGAGAAAACGATATTGGAGATGCAACTAACATATGTTTAAAACGGCAATTGAGCAATTTTTACGTAACCTTTTCTTTAAAGTACAAGAGAATGTCTTCAAAAGTGAGAGAGGCTTTAATCTTTCTTTTGTGTTTCGTTCCTCTATTATCGCAAAAAGTATCTATTTACGACAAAAAGAATTTCTTTCGACCGAAGGTCATGATGTAGAGCATTTTCATGAATGATTGATTTATGAGACAGATTTTTCAGAGGCAACCTTTAGTCGAAAAAAATTCTTTTTGTCGTAAATAGATATTTTTCGCGAAAATAGAGGAACGAAATACAAAAGAAAGATTAAAGCCTCTCTCACTTTTGAGTTTCTTGTACTTTTAAGAAAGGTTGCGTATAAAACTACTCAAGAAAAAGAATCGGTTAAAGAATAGAAAGTGTACGCGAGATGGACCACTCTTGAAATTCTCAAAATGCGAGCGGGGTCAGCGTGACGCGTTCAGTACGATAATTTATTTCACCGAGAATTTACGACATCCGATATTGGATAATGAATCAGGTCTCCCTTGATGGAATTAACTCACCTATAGCTCGGCCCTTTCTCTTTACAGCATGTGCCCGTACCCCTCTGGGTGACCTTTATTAGGAGGAAGGAAGGAAACGGTGTGCGCGCGAAGCTCGTCGGTTTGTTTTACGGGCGATGTGTTACATCTTTATGGGAGTCCGTAGTCGCGGCTTTATTCCACGGCTTCCAGTCTTCATTCGCGGATAATTTCCCGGCGCGCGAAAACCCCGATACGAAGTAATCCCTCGGTTAATCGTGGAAAATTTTTTCTCCATTTTCAAGGCCTTCCATATCGATTCTCACTCAATACGCGTCGCATTTTATTTTAAATCTTTTAAACACTTTGACATAATGTTTTCGCGTGTCTGCGAAATGACCGAAACTGAGCCGATTAAATATGAAACATATTCCATCCGACAATCTTAGAAGAAATCGTTTGAAAATCTCAAAAAATAAGACATTCGGAATTTGAGATAGGTAGACAGAAAAAAGAAGTGTCAAATCAAAACTTATACATTACTCGTATATATATACGCAACAATCTATAATCCTCTTATAAGAATTTCAACTTTCTTTTGTCGAACTATACAATAAATGACTTTATTCAAGCAAGTTTTCTTCGTTTAACGCAATACACATATAGAGAAAGATGCTTATAACACATGCAGATGCATACATATGTATATATGAATCTAAGGGAAAGCATCTTTCAGACTTGCTTCACTAATCAGGTATGGGACGAATCGTTGTTCATGGATGTATATTTCAGATTACAGATTCTTGCGTATATATGAATATATAAGTCTTGATTTGAAACTTCTTTTTTCTGTATAAAACTCTTAACAACCCTAACAGAAGCTTAGAGAGCAAAAAATCACGAGTGTTAAAGCGCACGTTAGTTACACGTTGCGTTTAAGTTACTGACATAAACGCAAAAATCTATTTTGGGTACCGGAAAAAATTTATCGGTGCAAACTTTATAGCTTCAAGATGTTACATTCGGACGGATCCCTTCTGTTGCCATTATGCTCGTTGAAAATATTTTTAAGCGCTTACGCTTTAAGAGCTTGTTACACACATGCTGTTTTAAAGACCTATTATAATCTCTTAGAACCGCAAGGTTCGCATTTCGGGTCTTCGATTTCCCCATCGGTGACGAAAACGATTAGAGGATCTCACCACGTAACGATGTTGTGCCCTCGTTTCCGCAAGAGCACGAGGACGCGGGACCTGCAGAATCGTTTGGGCAGAATCAATTTTCACGCGATCGAAGCTTTCGAACTTTTAATCGGCCGTTTGATCTCCGACCGGGCAATATTTCCCTCATAAACGGCAAGCATGGCGAATCCGGGTAGGGCCCGCAATAAAGCGAGGGCCAATAAATAACGCGGTGGCGGCTGTAACGGGGTAGCAGGACAGGACAGGGGAACCGTGGCCAATCGCCGTCGCTCGATCCGTACCCCTCAATAGATCGCGTATCGAGAGCGGACGGTACATACGTCGATCGGCATTGTTGATCCGGCCGAACGATTATCGCGGACGCGCCTAACAACTGTGGGAAATTAATTCAAGGATTGCCGATGGTGAACCGATCCGTTGCGTTCGTGATCGTTTGAGAATCATCGAGAAATAGCCGAGCAAGCAAGTAAATGCTATAGTATCTAGACTTCAGAGTTTCCGGTGTCCGAGTAGTCCTTTTTTCTTCTCTCATTTCTTTTGAATCATAAGCTTATCTGTGCAGTGCGAAGATTTCGTAGGATGTAAAAGCTCCCCATCACTTGACATACTGAGACGCCACTACCACATGAATGACATATCGGTGTAGGTGTAGCCCAAAGGTTCGGCTTCTGTTACACCGATATATCATGCATGCATGTGTAATGACTCTCACGTCTTACGACATTGCAGTACTGCCTGTGTATAAAGAAGATCTCTTGATTTTCCAGTTGCAAAACAAGAAGAAATAAAAGAACTCCAAGAGCCCGCAAAATACTTTAGTGAATAATCAGGTTATACTTAGAATTTTTCTAGGTATCAATAAGAAGATACCAGTAAAATTAACAAAGAACGTAGTCCAATTGTGCTGAATTGATTAGTTAAAAAGAAAAGGAATAAACTGTTTTCTAGCTTGCTTGGAAAGATATATTATAGCACCAGACCATTGATGGAACAATAGTAATACTTTTTTTTAACGAGAATTATTGATGATATCTACTAGAGACCGTTATTCAAAATATTGCATCAACAACATCTTCTCTTTGAAAAGATCAGATGTTTCTCAGATTTATTTCACGCTCCACCATTTTCCATTTTTTTGCTTCTTCAGCGCGACCTGCCTTTCTTTTCTGAAGAAGGTGCAGAAATTTCGCATTAGACACGCATGATACTTTTTCAATAACCGTGTCTGAATCGGTAGTTTCACCAATGGTTGGATTTCAATGATCGTTCGCTCGAGCCGAACAGCTCTAAGGTTAGTTATATTTGTAGTTATAATAGTAATATCTATCGATGTTAACAGTAATTGCAGTTATTAAGACAAACAGTTTATGAGTTATATTAATATCGGTTATAAATATAAAAATATCTATTATTAATATTAATTACCAGGGTATGAACTCCCGTATTCTATTGCGTCGCGACAATCTGAATTCTATCGTCTATCGTAATAGAGCCACGAGGGATGTGCAACCTTATTAATTGAGCAGACAATATTCCAAATAGATCGTTAAGAGTGCGCCCCGTTGTACGAACGAGACTCAATGGTTTCGCAGATAAGATAGCGCGACGTATACTGTGCCTTGATCAGTAGATTGTCCTTGGGAAGGTCGGAATTGGGACAGGGTGAAAATCCATCTCGTCGACGAGAATGTAGCCTATTACAGTCTTTAAAAGATCTTTACAAATTTTTCCGAGACGCGATATAAAAAGTTTCGATCAAAGACAGATTCAATCGTCATTTAATTATTTTTATTACTCAGTATATGCCAACAATATACAGCGTACAATTAGTAATTAATAATTAATTTAGGGGTCTGATTATTGTTTGGAAAATATCAACCTTAAAGAGTTCTCGGAAAATTCCGCTTTAGAGAACGATGATTTCGGTTTCTAAAACGAACGCAAACCGTGAGACGTCCGAAAGGGTTACCATTTATCATATAAAAGACCAATATTTTTTTCTACTTATTGTCATCAGTAAAATCTATTTTTTTTTTGTCTGTCTGGTCAGTTGTCTGGGATTTGCTTTCAATACGGTATAAATATACGGGTGAAAGCGTTCTAATTGTGCGGTTGTCAAGTTAGGTCTTAGAAGTCCTGAAAGAACGTAAGATTTCAATGCGTATTTCCTGCTAATAACTACCTAACTGCCCTCGGTTTACAATGATTTTATGATCGGAATTTGACTAGACATAATGTAAGTCGCTAACGTATTTTTTCATACGAAGCCCTAAATCTGCCTCAGTAGAGCTTTTTGTTCGTCGGCAACTTATTTTACCCTTTCTCGCTTATACGATGACATAACGTCTACGTTTTTACCCTTTATGATGGTAAATCATAACGATTTTCTTTCCCTTTCGCCCCCCTTTTTTTTACCATGTTGTCGAGTTGGAACTTTACGATGTTTCGTCCTAACTCTCCCTTATAACTACGGGAGTTATATAATCACGTGTCTACAAAACTCTGAAAATACTCACGTCTATATTATTGACGTGACCCCATCGAATTATCTATTTAATATATTTATTACTCGCAGGTTTTTTCCTTAAACAAATTTAATTTTTTACGATTTGATTAACGATTCCATTTTCGTATGAGATTTTTAACAATAATGTTGCTAAGAATAATGAATACTAATAAATGTTTCTCCGTACACAGTAAAAAATTTTGTGTTAAATTTAATACATTTCACATGCCTTAATTTATCCACTCTAATTTTTATGTTAATTTAACAGAAGGCGAATAAATAAGCAATATGTAAAAAATTAATACAAAATTGTAACACATGGACACTATTTGAAAGCGAAGTTTATGTTAATTAACATATTTATAATGTTAAATTTAATTAAAATAAAATTTGATTCTTATATTAAATGTTCTTTCTTCTTTTTTTTTTAAATAGAAGAGAAGACAGCGATACCTCTTTATAGTATATAACATAATAAACATGTCGATTTAACAAAAGGAAACTCTTATATATAGAGAGGAAAGCAATAACACCACTTAGATGTTCATTTTAACATATAAAATATTTCGTCAAGAATTTTTTCATTTAAATATAAATTGTATTATTTTAACTCGACTTAAAAACCGTGAATATTAACTTGACGCGGAAAAGTCAAAATAACATAGTGACAATATGTTACATTAACACAAGTATATGTTAAAAATTTAACACAAAAATTTCTACACGGATAGAAATTCACTCAAATACAAAATGTTTTTTACAGTGTACATTTAGAGGATGCAAATTTTCGTCAAAATCATGCATCGAACGAACTTTTTGTGCTCATTAACAGGATCGGTCGTGCGGCGAGGCGAAATTCCAGAATTTCGTTTTTTGCTCACACGTTTCGTTTCACAATTCTTCCTCGACAGTATTCTTCCTCTTCGAGGTATAAGAATTCTTTCTGATACAACAGAAATTGAACCGTGGATCGTGTAGGATCCTACATCGTATACCAATCTGTTAACTGACTTTCGAATTTGACCGTCTTTTAAGATGCAAATGTCCAACAGTCGCATTGGGCATTCACGTGTGTGTCGGAACGTGGGAGAGAATCGACGACCGTTTGCATTTGTCTCATCGCACCTTGATGGGTCGTTAAGCCGACGGCGTTCATACGAAATTATCTCGTTTCATCGAGGCCATCGACGGGAAACCGGTAAACGAGCCGGAGTCCCCCTCTCCCCCTCTCAGGGCTGAATCACTCGTAGAGTTAATTGTCCTCACCGCATCCCATCCCCATCCCCGTTTGTGTGCACCCTCGCTTGTATTTATGTATTATACATATATATTTAGGGCCTTAAATATTTGGTAAAGATAATATTGCTTTTGTGCAAGAACCATACATACATAGTTTTTACACGAAAGTGATATTATCTTTACAAATATATTTAAAACTTTTAGCATTTTCGATATTTATGCTCCATCTTCAAAAATTTAATTTTTTCAGGGATAAATTTTTAAAATTAGAAAGAAGCGACTTTTTGTTTAGTTATATTCTATTCGCTTTAAATTTATGGCAATGAAACAAAGATGAAAAAAATGAAAAAAGGAGAATAATGCGTATTTCGTTTTCTCTTTGTCAGGAATATTAGACTAAGAAAAACTAAATTATATTGTACATAGTTATGTGTCAGTCTGAAATGCGTCCGTTTCTTAGAAAACTGGTGAATCGAAAGTGGGCAAAAAAAAAAAGATTTTTTTAAAAGAGACAAGGAGACGCTTTCTTCAGTTTTCTTCTCACGTATACGCATACACGCGCGACTGGAAAATTCACCGACGAGAGCCGGCGCGAACCGTTCCCATTACGCGAAATAAATGCGAGTTAATTAAAGGGAGGAAACAATTACTCGCGAATAAATCGCCGCCGTTAATCCGTTATAGCGCGGACAAGTTAAACTTCTCCTCTCGCCGCCAATTCTCCCGCGCGCACGCTCACGGCGGCTTTACGAGAAATAGGGATTTGCGAGACCGACGTCGACGTCGGGGCGCGTTCGCATAATTGGCTTTGAACGTCGGCACCTGCGTCCCAAAGTCGAAGTTGAACGGAGGTGGGGCGAAAGACGGATCATTCGATTCGCTGAGATTGCTTTAAAACGCTATCCTCTTTCCAGGCATACTTAGCACTCTGTTTCAAGTGGATTAAGGGGCTAAAACTTTGAAAATTCGCACAAAAACGATTGATAATATGTAATTTTTAACAAAAATTGCATTTGCAATTTGCATTTCCTCCTAATTTCAAAAAAAGTCTGAAAAGAGATCGACTCGTTACAGAGTTATCGGCCTTAATCTTTAATAGTTATCCATAATAACAATAAAAAAAGAATTTTTCAATTCAAATAATGATAAAAGGTATTTTAATGGCAGATTTTTTTAACGAATAAATATGTTTTTAAACGTATATATTATATATACGTTTCAAAAAATTTTGACGTTCTCCATATTTACGTAATTCTGAAAAGTTTCTCTAATGAGAAATTAAATTTTTCGGAAAAAAAAAATGTTAACCTTAATTCATATTATTTCAATGATTGAACTAATTGTAAGTTTAATTCATCGAAATTATTAACACATTACACTGTTAAATATTAAACGATAAAATTTTAATCAATACCTTGAGTTAAATAATATTTTATTATTTTTAACTGTCACGTGTGTCGAAATTTATTATTTAAACATAAAACAATATTACTTTAATCCAATAGTTTAGTTAAATTAACGTTGTTTTAATTAAATTAACGTTTAGTTAAATATATTTTGAGTAGGAGCAGTGGCGACTTGTAGCAATGATTAAAAATTACTCAAATTGAGTATAATCTAACACTAGAAATTTAACAGTGTAGGATTGCATTTACTGTTGCATCTCTGTGAAATGTGTTGTCCTCATGACTCTGTATGAATATAGAAAGATGCAACAGACAAGCACAAGGCAATACAGGGAATAGTCAGACATTAGACAACAAAAATTTCTATACTTATTTAATACTAAATCACTGTGATTGATCAGGTATACAATAGAGAACAGAAGTTCAACACGTCGGAAATTTTGTTCCTATTGTGCGATTTTATATTTCATTGCGTTAATGCACAGCTTCTGGTAAATTAAATGTGGTTATGCCTGTCTTATTTAATAAACCTATTTTGTAATAAAATAGCTTTTTACGACTTGCCTTTTTCTATTATGCTCACGACTACGACAAACATAAGCGTTCAACGTTTCATTCTTTGCCATCAGCCTATCCGTACCGTCCGTACGTGCAGCGACAAAATGCCCCGAATTTCACGCTGCTCTGTGCTCTCGCACAGGGAGCAAGGAGCATATGTGAACGTTGCCCTCCGCCACGATGTCGTCACCCGCGGATCACGGGTCCAGCACGGGATATCTCGTGCAGACCGTTTTGTTATTGGAATTTGATGATCCTACGTCCCCGTGGGGCCCCGCTACATAAATATTTGCGCGGTAAATCCCGCCGCCGATCCACTTGCCTTCTCTCGCCGCCCCTAGTTCTAACTACCCTCCCTTTCCTCACCCTTTCGTTTTATTACGCGGAGTCGTACACGAATCTCTCGGCCACTCGGCACAAACTTTATGATCTGCGTTTTAACAGTGTCGGCCTCCCCGATTCCCCGACGATGATTTCCCTCCCCTTCTCCCGTTCATTCGTACGGACGAGCGCGAGTTTCCACCCCTTCAGCCGCGGATTGTCCGACTTGAAGTCAACTTTCTCTTACCAAGATCTACCTGAGGTACGACAGTATTGAATTTAGATCCGATTTCCCTCCACAAAATAAAATTTTAGCGAAACATTATACATTTCAAGGAATAGAGTCGCGCCATTAATTTGCTTCAGATGTAATCCGCGTAAATTGATTTGCACAGCCGCGTGATGAGTCTTATCTGCGAGTTACTCGGCGCTAAATCCACGATTAAAATAAAGATCGGAGAAGGGACTGCCGAAACGTCTGTCCGGCAGCTAAACTGACTATCATATCGCTTTAATGACGCGAGAATTTTCAACTCCCCTCGTCGATTCGCACTCTCTTATTTACTGAATGACAGCAGGTGGAGATTACCCTTTTTCTTTCAGTGATTCAATCCCGTAGGGGGACACCGCGCCCCGCAAAATAATAAGCACCGTTGCGTCGCGTATACGATGTTACGATGACAATCGCGATGATCCCTGCGAGCAGCTACCAAGTGCCTAATTTATCGTTCTAGGGGGGCAAATTTGTCACTTTGAAAGTTGCGTTTCACGGACCACTCCTCGTGTCTCTCCGAACACGTGCTTAATAATTAGACATCAGTGCGACTCGTAAGAAAAATATCCAACAACGTAAAAATCCGCAAAGGAATATTTCAGAGATATCTTATTGTTAGTATATTCCAAACCTTTCGCAGAATTATCTTTCCAGGATTCATCCTCTTTCCAGTTGCACGATCGTTTCGGGGAGAAACGTCGTGTATTATTCACCTAGTTTACTGGAAAGGGGATGATTCCTCGTGAAAAGATAGGTCTCGGAAATAAATCAAGATATTTTTTAATTTATTAAGTTAAGATATATCTTCTTTTATTATAATTTAAATTAATGTATTTAATAAGTTAGACATCTAATCTCCAATTAAGATGTCTCTTAATTTATTTCATAAAAAGATCTTTTTCAATCATATATTTTTTCATCATGTAAATTAATTTATCTAATAGATGAGACGTATAATCTCAAATTAAGATTCTTTCTTAATCCATTAAATAGAAGATTAAAAAAATATTTGTTTAATAATTATTGCTGTCAGCGGAACATATATAAATTACTCACCTTCCGCCGAGCGCAAAAAAAGATCAGAGCATATGTCAGTCGAGGCTGCAAATCCTCTATCATAATCCGATAGTAAGCGACATCGGGGACCGTCGATGAGACGATGTACCCGTCCCACGTAATGCAGAGTCCGTCGTCGAATGATTAATCGTTTCGGTGCTGTAAGCCTAATCCCTCCCGACGCCTCGTTCTCTCCCTTTTTTTCACGGTCCCGAAAGGATACTGCTTTTCGAAAAAAAAAGGAAAGAAAGAAGAATGTAAAAACCGTTCTCCCGTCGCGCAATTCGCGCGTCCGCCGGAAGCAGACGTAACGATGCTTTATGAATTCCGCGGCAAATTTATCGCGAGGTGCAACCCCCGCATTCGTCGCGTATCTCCCGTTTTAATCAACGCGGATTGTCTTCGCTACGACCGCGCGAACAGGGCGAGAACTGAATTCTTGAATGACTAATGTACATTTCTACCAATGTGGATGAACTTTAATCTCGGTTTAACTTACTTTTCATCTTTTCCTAATTCTTAGAACTAGAAAAAGATAAAAAGATACAAAGATAATTTAAATTGGTAGAAATGTACATAAATATTCGATCGCACCGACTCTCAGATCGGCGATTCTTAAGTCGCTATTGCTCCTACTCAATATATCGTAAATTTAATTAAAACATTGAAGTTAAAATAATACTATTTTGTGATAATACTATTTTAAAATAATAAATTTCGGAACACAATAGCTAAAAATAACAAGATGTTATTTAACTCAAGGTATCAGTTTATACCATAATTATAATAAATAAAATAAATTTCATCCTACAATGTTTAACACTGTAAGGATAAATATAATGAATCTATCATGCTAGCTAGTGGAAATAGAAGAGATTGACTCTCTTTCGTATATCCGATTCGTATTTTTCGAGTCAGAGAATTGCGGGATTCCCTATTCTGCTTTAAAATCGACACGAGACGTGCGGATGACCGGATAAATTATGTTGGAAGCGGAACTCGCGAATTCTTTCTTATTCCGGCTTAATCCGGGGGAACGACCGTAGTAAAACGGATCAAAGGGGGATCATGCACGGAAACTCGGCGAGCATTCCCTGTCCCCCTGCCCCCTCGACTCACTCGCCGAACGCTCGTTTCGACTCGTTTCGCCACCTTGCCGCTACCTTCGACCGACTAACCTTTGACCCTCGCAGTCAAGATTACAAGGGGAAACGAGAGAGGGAGGAAGAGATAAAGAAAAGGGAGGAAGGGAGGGAAGAAGAAAGAGAAACAAAGGGAGAGAGAGCGAGAGGGAGAGGGAGAGTTTTGCGTGGCGAAACGATTGCTTTTCCGCTCGCCGGGTTTTTATCGAGTTATGGAAACTCCATCGACACACCGAGACAAATTTCATTTCGCGCCGGCAACCTCGTTGGCGCATCCGTAGAATCGAGCTAGCCGTTAATATTAGATCCCTGAGTGGGATTTTTGCTCCACGTCTACGATGTACAGGACATGCGCACGTCTTTTGCTTTTTCGACGATTGGCTAGAAAACGATGCCGACGGCGATGACGATCATCAGGCCCGTTTGTTTCAGCTTCAGTTTTTCTTTTCGTATTTTTGCTCGCAAAAGAATCTGCACAAAATGAACAGAGAAATGTTTGCCTTTATACACCGATCTCAAGCGATTTTTGAAACTCTTACGACTCTTCGATTTGAAACGGCAAATTGGAATCCGATCGAAGAAGAAACGAACAACAGATAAATAGGGGCCGACACTTGTATAACATAGAACAAATACATATTCATATTTTTCATATAGAATCTTGTGCCTAATAATTTTTTGTGAATTTTATTAATTTCTTTGCGCGCTTGAATCACGCGCCGACACAATGTAATCTTGAAACAAAGGAAAGAAAATATTATTGATTTATCAAAATATCGACGCTCACCGCGGCTTTATTAAAGCATGAAATTTAAACCAATACTTTGTGTTAAATAACATCTTGTTATTTTTAACTACCATGTGTATCGAAATTTATTATTTTAACACAAAACAGTATGATTTTAACTCTATATAGAAAGAAAAAGAGAAAAGATGAATTGTGCAAGAAATTCAGTTAAAATCAACAGGCCTATTGAGTATGAGCAATACCGACATGAAATGGTTAAAAATGACTCATATTGAGGATAATTTAACATTACGAATTTACAACAGTATATATTTCTTTTCAATGGCTTAAAAGTAAAAGTCGTCATTAATCACAATTGTGACTTACTGCCCTACTTGGGTGGCTACCCGACCGGACCCATGATGCGTTTCATTATTTAGAAAGTAAGTATGGTGGGGCTTTTTCTCTAATCTTCTATTTTTATTCTTTCGTTCTTTTGACCAATATACCATTGTATACCGAGGCACATCACAAGTTTGTAGGGACGCCTTAGGAGGGCCTTCTATAATAGTCACGCCATTTTAAAGACGACATTCTCCTCGCTTTACGACCCCGCGGCGAGAAGCTGGGACATCCTTCTTTCCTGTCTCCTCCTACTTTCCCTCCACGAGGGTAGTTCTAGTTTATTTCTCCTGTACAGTACAAAATTCCGTGAATTTTCTACATGTCGTATGCCTCTCGAACTCGAACAGAATAATATAGTACACTTTTATAGAAAAGTTAATAATGACGCTCGAGTTTGGGATCGATTTTTCGTCTTAGGTTATGCTCGATATTAAATATCATATAAAATTGTATTACATTAAAACTGTGAAAGTATTCGGTTTCTCTATACGTAATATTTTATGTAATGATAAAACCAAGTAGAATATATTACCCAAAGCTAAGGAGTAAAGTATTCGGTTTCTCTATACGTGATATTTTACGTAATGATAAAACCAAGTAGAATATATTACCCAAAGCTAAGGAGTCGGAATGTCCAAATCAAATTGCACGTCACAACTTCTTTTTATGATTATTATACGAATTATTATAGGGTATTATTATAGTAACAGGACGCGACATATTTACACTATGTTTACACTAGTCCTGAAGTAAACACAACCTGTTCGTGCAATGGGTAGCGAGCGACATCTTTGGTTAAATCCGTAATAACAGGGCGACTTTACCATTAAAAATTATCGACTCTGAGTAAATTTGTGTGATTATCGACGGGGTCTCGAAGACTCGAAAGTATATAAATTATCAAAGATTATTGACATTACCGACTATTAATAAAATTTTCGACACAAAATATTTGAACAATTGGCTTATTATATTTTATTAGTAGTATAATTAAAATAAAAATTTACGATTTATTTTTACGCTACGCAAATAAGCGTGCATTTATGATGCAGTAATATCGTATATATCGCCGAATCTGTATTTTTGTCACGATTATTATTTTCCCATAGGCAATCAATTAAGGACGAATGATAGCAATTAATAAGTGCAGTTTTAAATAAAAATCAAACTATGGATGTATATACACCTGCAGAACATAATTAAAATGGTAAAATTGATATTACATTGCGAATTAATCGTCTATAGATTTTGACAGCCAAACTTGCAAAAGATTATCGGTTAATCTCATTGTTGGTGAATATATGTAGATTAAATTAAATATCGCATATACATGATGTAAAAAAAATAAGGTGTAAGCGCGAAAATCATGTTTTGACAACTCATAAATGACAGGTTATTATGATTGATTTTATTCAAGCTATCTTGATGCGTGATGCTAAATAAATGTAAAAATTAAATTTGATAGGTGTTATTAAAAATGTATAATAGTCGAGAATAAATGCAACGCGCTTTGTAGAGACTACTGTTAATGTTAAATTCTATCAGCTATGAGTTTGTAACATACTGTAGAGTGTATTAACTATTAGAAAAAAAAATGTAGCGATAATTCCATTTTAAAGCGTTGCGATCGAATTGACACAACGTTCTTTCTCTTTCTTGCTAATAAATCTGCAAGATAAGAGCACGAAATGCAAAGCAATAGGCTCGTTTATGGAAAATTTGTTAAGCAAAACGAATAATATTTGGGGAACAAGCAACAGAGAATGTTTTCTAATTTTTAAGTGTCTTGGCGGCGATCGAGTTCATCGTTTTTTACGGTATGCGCGATCACACCGCGCTGCGAGAACAATCGCGAGAAAATTTTTAAAAAAGATACAATTTAACGTAAA
Organism: Temnothorax longispinosus; assembly: GCF_030848805.1. Taxonomy (NCBI): domain Eukaryota; kingdom Metazoa; phylum Arthropoda; class Insecta; order Hymenoptera; family Formicidae; genus Temnothorax; species Temnothorax longispinosus. Next base: position 16,781,188 of record NC_092363.1, on the reverse strand, counting down.
TTTTCTGTAAATGTAGAGATTATGAGGAATAAAGGAAGCACCCGTGCAAATAAATTTGAAACATTAACGACGAATTACGTGAACGAGCGAATTACGTGCCTGTTCTTTGACAAAAACCAGAATTGTATTCGTGGATAGTTCGCGATCGCGGCAAGCAAAGTGAGAATGCCAAACGCGCGATCGTTCTCTCGAATTACTCCAATTAATTATTAATTCCCGCACTTAACGAGAGGTTCGAGCCATTCACCGAAGCGTTTTCCCGCGCGATTCGCTCACTCGAAGTAGAAATCGAAACGGAGGCAAGAGACGCGAATTCCGAGGTTATCGTCCGTCACTGCGACACGCGGGACAACGACTCTACTAAGATTCGGAGATATATCGCTTTGAAACACTTATTTATCAAGTAAAATTCACTCACCGATCGCCGGAGCACTGCAGGAGATCTGCCAAATCACAGCCGGGAGGGTGACACGTACGACGTCCGTCACAGCATTCGGCATTCATTTCGCCCAACGACGACATCCCACTCGGTTCACTCGGCACACGAAGGAACGGAATATTCGGCGTACGTTCATTTTGCAACACTCCGTAACCGGATTTCTTTTCGTTCGCGAGAAAAGAATTACACGAGCGCGACAACGTCTCGCGATACGACGTTGAACGTGTCACGCATTTACTTGCGCGGAATGCGCGGGCTGTTGTTCCCGCACAGTCGGGCGACACCTCGAACGCGATTGGCTCGTGAGTCGAGCCCCCAGATCTGGCCAATCGCGTCCGAGCGCTCCGCGATGCCGACGCGGCGGATCGATACGGCGGCGTAACTAGGCACCGCGCTACCAGTGGCACCAGTGCGTCCGCACTAGCCGCGCGACCGTCGAACTTAAAAATTGCGTGTCTCGATAATCGGCGTGTTTTCGGCGTTGATTCTGACGATGGGCGGACTTGCCAGTTGCTGCCGTCGACGCTCGGAGTACCGTTACCTGCGTGAGTGACTGAGCTATCATTCTCCCGAGGAATTTCGTACGGGTAGGAAGTGATTGTGCGCCGCGCGCGCGCGCGCGCCCGTCACCGTGCTTCGCGCTGTTTTCGGAACGCGCTCGTTTCATAATAGGATGTAATCACATCAGAAACAGATCACATATATATATATATATATATATCAGAGAATATTTAAATATTTTAAATTTTAAATTTTAATTTATATACATATATGTAGGATTTAAGGAGTTAATAGTGTAATAATAACTGTATAATAATTATAATCAAGGTAAATAGCGCGCGCGAGCGCGCGTCTGTGATTGTGATATCCAGTAAAATAAAATGTCACGTTTGTAACTTAAAAAAAGCCGCAATGCGCGCCATTTTCGATAATCGATACGTATGTACAAAGCACGAGTGACGAGAGTCTTTTCCGGTTTCACGAATCTCCCTCCATTCTCCCATCTCTTATTCTTCATTCCTCTCTCTTACCTCTCACCCCTCTCCGTCCTTTTGTGTCAAGCATCACGGCAAGATGGTGAGTGTCCGCGCGAATTCCTCTCAAAATCCAAGCTTTTCCACGGAATCTTGCACGATATGCGCCAAACGCTCGAGCGGGATGATAAAGCTGTCGATTCTGAATCCGTTTCAGGAAATATTTCGATGAACGTCGCGAGGAAAATTGACGTGGCGACGTTTGGAGGTTAGACGCGTCCAGCTCTCTAACCTCCCGACGTTGCATATTTCGCGACTTTAATTTTCTCAGTCGAGCACACTTTCGCGATGATCGCGAAGATCCAACTATTTGGTGTTCCACGCGACGGGCGAAAATTCGTTGAACGGCTCGCGGATTGTCGCGCGTCGCGGTTGAGGTTAGTGTACACATAACCACGTTGGATTCCTGTTTTCCAGTCGCTCGTAATTCCTGAGAAGTTCCAGCACATTCTTCGTGTCATGGGCACGAACATCGACGGTAACAGGAAGGTCATGTTCGCCATGACCGCGATCAAGGGTGTCGGTCGTCGTTACGCCAACATCGTCTTGAAGAAGGCAGACATCGATCTCGACAAGCGAGCCGGAGAGTGCTCGGAGGAGGAGGTGAGTCTTGCCATTTTACGTTTGTGCGAATCGTTGCTGATGTACTGAAAATAATTTCAGGTCGAGAAAATCGTCACTATCATGGCCAACCCCAGGCAGTACAAAATTCCCGATTGGTTCCTCAACAGACAGAAAGACATCGTCGATGGAAAGTACTCGCAGGTACGTTAACTATTAATTTAAAAAAGAAGAGAGATCAGGTTCTGAAACACGTAGACTTTATTGTCGAAAAATGTAAAATGTAAAATCATACACTTAGAGAAATATATTTCTCACATATGCAGAACTGAGTAATAGTGTTTATTGAGAATCAACTAAGACGTAAAGATATGTTGTAAAGTTACAGCGGTGATTTACAATAGTCGTTTGTCCATCTTTGTGATATACCATACAAATTCCATCGCACAAATTCACGACTGATCGTGCAAATGTTAATTGTACGTTCAGCTGGTAGCTTGTGCAATAGCGACTGCACTGCTGTACATTTTTACCGCTTAATAGAATTCCTTATTCTCTAAAGTAAGAGGTACGAGTGCAACAAAAACCCATTTATTTACATATAATTTTAGGCTATTGTCAATAAAGTCACGAGGTATTTTTAAAACTTTATGTGTATGTATCATTTTGCAGCTTACGAGTGCCAACTTGGACTCTAAGCTGCGTGAGGACTTGGAGCGGATGAAGAAGATCCGCGCTCACAGAGGTCTGCGTCACTACTGGGGTCTCCGTGTACGTGGTCAGCACACCAAGACTACCGGTCGTCGCGGACGCACGGTCGGTGTGTCGAAAAAGAAGTAATTTTATATACATATATTATGTACTATTAATAATAAATCTTTAAACGGTAAATGTGTTTATTCGACCACACGTTGTCAATCGTGAGAAGAAAAAACCGACTCGCGGTCGCGAGGCACAATGTTGAGTACAAGAATAATTTCATCGTGTTTGTGTGCTTTTAATCGTAGACTAGTGATTTATTTAAATCGGGATATTAACCTCTTGGTCCTGAAGTAACGAATCTTTCAAGCCAAGTAAGACAGCCATTATATTGATTAATATAAGCCGAAGGAAAGAAAAAACTTGGCGAGAGAGTAGTGCGCTAAATTGACTCTAGAAATGCAATTGACAATAGACGATAGCTTCTAAGTGCATTAACGATGTATAATAAGCGTCTCCAGGTATACTTTGGGCACCTTTCCTCGTTGATTGCCTCTGACTCCCATGTAGTAATCGTCGTCGTCGGGAATTTCATAAAAACCGATTACCTAGAAAAAACACATACATGTCTCCCGTCTTTCTTTTTTCAAGATATATTTAATTTATTAAAGTATAACTTTGTACACAGTTTAATTAGTACATCGTATTGATTATAATACACAGGCACGCGTTATGTATAGCGTCACCATAGATAAACATCGAGATAAGCGTATACAAAACAATACATGAAAGATATGGTAGTCGTGACACAATAAATAAAATGCTCGTAACAAAGTAAAACGGTAGGCGTTTATTTGATGATACATGCACAATTTGAATAAATATACAATAACTCGTCCACGCACAAGTACGATCCGATCCGCTCGCGATATGCCCTGTATCCGCGTTATTTTAATAATCTGTAGACGTGGGGAATACGTGATACTAACGACACATCGATTAAGAAAGGAAATGTAAAACAGCAAATGTAAAAGTTCAAACAGATTGAAAATTACGATACAACAATATCTATCATGCACAATGTAATACAACTCAGTGTGTACAATCAGGATGTGGCTGTAACTGCAGATCTTTTAGGCAAAGACTTTCCTGGGCTAATTATAATTCGATTAATCGATATTTCGTATCACGTTTTGTAATTTGTAAGACAGGAACTAATTTCTTTAAAGGATCGCGTACAATATTCATTGATTCTCTGCAGAACGATTTATGTATCATTAATCATATAATATTATTGATATTAATGCATTGCAAGAGTGTCGCGAGTTTCAACATTCTCTTTTTTTTTTCTCTGACAATACGTAAGAATATAGGTTTTTCAAGCTCTTTCGAGAACAACATGTAATATCTTGCAAGTTAACAACGTATTAGCTGCTTGAAAATAAATGCACCAGTAACAGGGTTGTTAGTATTAACAGAGAGCTCTTGAAGTTATGCAAATATATACGAGCGTCTCGATTTGAAACGTGTACTTATAATAACGATAACGAATACTTAACTCTATAACGCGTACTAAAAGAAGTTCAACATCTCGGGGCAGTATCTTAATCCTTTCGGGACGGATCTCTCTCGGACGGACGCGTCGGGTCCGAATTTTTCTTCTCAGAGCCTAAATCGAGAATCGAAAGGTCGACGACAGTCCCGAAAGATTTAAGCCTTAAAACGAGTCTTACACGGTCCGAGGGAGATACAAAAGAAAATTTCTCTACCATACATATTTATACAGAGTGATTAAAAAAGAAAAGACTATAAGTAAGTGACCTTACAGTATTGTGACTTAATCCGACTACAGATTCATGCCCTTCGCTCGAAATATCGCGCCAAACATGCTGTTCGCCTACCTAAATCACAAACTTCGTTACCTCGTCCTGCATGACGCTTAGCTCGCTAGGATCCCTTGCGTCGTAATTGCACAACACTCTCGCTCTGTCCTGACCGTTCTCGGCTAGTGCGTTGGTGGTGGCTGGTGGGGTGGTGTAATAGGGACCCCCAGATAGTCTGGGTAGGTAAACGACAAGTGAATTATAGTGCTATGATCTTATATTCTGTAATAAACTCGTGTACGAGAGAAAAACGTAAGGGTAGGAAGACAACCAAACTTGTAAGCGACTTTTACGAGGATCGTACACTGCCATACAACGCGAATATATTGTAACATTCGTTTCACGTTTAATTAGGCACACCCTCACCGCCGGATTCTACATAATCGTTACTTAACAGCGAGCGAGATAAGTGGTAAATTAGGTCGATATGCATGCAATTCAAACAGATCGAATTTTGCATTAGAGATACTTTATTTGGCAAATTAGTCTGTTCTCTTGCGAGCATGTGTGTGTATCTTCAATTTTACCGATTTAGTTACATGCATTATTGTTACACGGTTCATCTCGATATCTCCTGATATTATGGGAAAAACGGAAATTTAATCTCTCCCCTGCAGTATATAACAGATTATCAACATCCTAGTATAAAAACAAGAAAAGCGTGATATGTATCTACAATTATGTCGTTGTTTAGTTACATGGCGTTGTTATAGCACCGAGGATTAGTTTCTCTTGCCATTATGGCCATTCTCGGCCGAGTTACGGCGATCCAAAGCAATTGTTCTCAAAGACAATACAAGAACAATAAGAGAGCAATAAGAGGGTAGTAATAGTGGTAGAAGAAGATGAAGATAAGAGTAAACCGCACTGATCGCCGTAAATCGTTCACAAAGAAGTTTAGGATGCTCCGTCCGTTCTATTTCGCCTAAATATACAATTATATAACGTTATAGAGTATTTATTCGATAACAAGTCTGTAACGATTAAGCTCGGGATCAAGATTTTTAACGCGTACGTGAACTTCAACGGACGTCGCTAGAAAGGGAATATTGCGTGATAGCTAACGTAGATTTTCGTTAATTACCAACTGGATTCGAAATTCATAATAATCCGTACTCAACGCTCATATTCGAGGGGTTGAAAACTAAACTTTACTCATATCAGTGTCGAATGTGGCGGTAACGTAATCGGCAGATTCGGCGGTTACGGACGAGTTTTGGGGGAGAGTGGGCGAGGGATTTAGCTCGATCACTTCCTCGCTGTTGACTCTCAGCATAGGGCTCGGTTGACGTGCCCTGCAATTTACCAATCATGCAAGCGAGAGATAGAGAGCGTAGCGGGAGAGAACGCGCGTCAACGGATAGCGCGGAAGGCCGAGGAAGCAGGGAGTAATTAAGATAACGAAATACACAATCTGCATTCTATCACTACTCATTAGATGTTACAAAGCTCGGGACAGGGTGCTGATGTGGAAAGCGATCAATCGGCGATCATGTCGGCATTAGATCTGGTATAATTGATCACTGGCCGGCTTCACCGAGGTCAAGCTATCTTGAAACTTTAATTCTGGCTGTGTCTGTCGATTAAAGGTCAAAGTTAACTGGGCACTCGTTGAAACCAGCCGTAACAGGTAATGTTCGTCAAACCACAAACGCTGCATCTTCTTTACGGCGAGACATTTGTGTCGTGAAAAATTTAGTCGCGTCTTTTTGTCCAAATCTATGCCCGCCGCGGTTACTACAAGGAGAAGCGGAGCTCGCGAATCGAATACCTAAACAGTCATATTACTATTCAAGGTTTGTCAAACATTACTCACTCGGATCACCATAAAGTGGGATAGCTGTACAGAAATGTTGCGATAATAATATGCTGTACGAGGACAATGGTGTGCCGAATACGAAAAGTAGAATAGATAGAATAATGAAAAAAAAAAAAAAAACGAAAAAAAAAATAAAAAGTGTGGGCAGCGAACTTACCCGGCAAGTTCGCGCTGCAGATCCTGCATGACGGCATGGCACTGCGCGTAATGACGTGCTTGCGCCTCCACGAATTCGTGCAGGCATCGCAAGTGTCCGGCCTGCGAGCTCGAGACACCCTCCAGCAGCAGTTTCACGATCTCCGCTTGTCGATCGAACTCCGATTGCGCTACCCTCAGCTCCCTCTCTGCCTGAGTGAGCAATGTATACATTTTATTTATTGCTTTCTGTATTTTGGTATATATTTGCTATCTAAAATGAAGTCAGGAAGCTAAAGTGACTGTAGCCATGAGACGCAGCTATCGCTATTGAATCCGTATTGTGAGAAAAACGATTCGTAGCTTCGCGATATTCAACACAATGTTATTACTATTTTTTACTTATATATATTTGTATAAATAACGAGGAATATTATGATAATGCAATATGCAAACAATGTAATGGGTATGTGATAAGGAGCTATTTGAATATCTATAAAACTTAGTAGATATGGATGATGAAAATCTTTTTATCGTGATCGTATTGGGCTTGGATCTTTCTGAATCAAGAGAGCGAGCGAAACTATTGCGTCAATACCTGATCCAGCAACACTTCGGGTGATATGCCAGACTCCTATAAATCGCAGCAGTATGGAGGACAGAACACATCGTAAACGTATAGAACACATTTTTAAACGAAATCGACAATTAACGGTACTTACACTCTGTTGGCCCAGCATGCTCCTCGCTTTCCTTACTCTATTTTTACACGCATCCAGATCCAATCTACGTTAAAACCGTATAACATTAGTGACGATACTTTTTTTTTAGTACGTGATAGAGATAAGTGGAGCTTTCGTCACCTTTTATTTTCCAATATCGCCATTTCCTTGCTGACAGTCTTCATTTCTCCGTCCAAGAACTTCCTCAGAGGCTGTATGTAACAATTAGCGGCAGTCCCTATGAAATCCCTTTCGATCTGCCCCAATCTCTGCTGGCACTGGCCGACTTTTATTAATGCGCTACCTAAAATCGAAATCTTCCTACACCAAGTTCTCTTTCGCGTTACATATGTATATCGCAATCCTGTTAACACTAACCGTAAGCTATCCCAGGGCCGAAATCATTCCCAGCTTCTATCATATCGCCGCCTACATACTCCAAATTGCTCAACCTGTTAGGTCTCCTCTTATCGATCTTTTCAAAAAAGAAATCTTCAATCCTGTTACCTGCAAGACGATATCTTAGAATTAATGATGAAATACAGATAAGATTTTGTGTACTGTTAAATACCCAACGATAGAATATCAAGTCAGTTGATACTTTATTAAGTTAAAATCTAATTAATTCGAGAGTATTGGATATACCAGGATTCGGAGTAAGCACCGCTTCCATGTTCCGCAGTATCTTCTCCGTCCACGTTTTGGTGGCGTTTCCTCTCTCTGCCAGGTGTTCCAAATGCGCGTCTAACTCGGTCTTTTCCGAAGTACCCAGCGTCTCCTCCGTCATCTGAGAGGCATGAGAACGAACGTGACACTCTTTAATTTTTCTTGGCCGATCTCTAACACATAGCAACACTCTCGACATACAGTATCCCTAACGTCATTGTAATATAGTCGCCAACAAACAAATGCGATTTTACGGTCAAGTACAAAGTCCGCGACATTGTTGCAACGCTGATATAGCGTCATAGGAGGATGACGCGTCCTCGTTCGATCGCGGAGCGTCGACGACGTCGTTGCGCGTCAGGACGAGGTCAGGGATCTAGGTTAAACGGAGGACGTGGGAAATCCAGAGGATTTCGACAAGAACGAGGAGCGGCCGTGGGGAAGCCGTGTCCAATGACGCGCGAACGCGTACGATTGTCGCCTTCGAACGTCGAGTGTCAACGGTTGACAGACGCCGAGACGAGCTCTCGACGTCGTGTGCGCGTTTTCTCGGCGCGGGCTCCCTCGACTCCAGGTTGAGGAGTGAAAAAGGAGAGATTTCCCACCTGCACGACCCTGCTGAGGGCGGCTCCCGCATCCTTCACCAGCTTCTTCATGTTGAAGTCCATCGAATCCTCGCGAATCGGTTCTCTCACGAGAGCTCTTCCCAGCAAACACCCAAACCCTCTCTCCTGACTCCTCCCCCCCCCCCCTTTCTCTGTCTCCCACGCGCTCGATGGCTTTGTCGTGTAGGTTTCATTAAATGCCTCAGCACTTCCGGAATCTAGGGTTATGCTAGGTCTACAATGCGAGTCGTAAAGTCGTGAGTCGTAAGAATTGTCCAATCACAATTGAATTTGAGGAGAATAATCGACTGTGATTGGTCAATATTTACGACTCAAGACTTTACGACTCGCATTGTAGACCTAGCATTACTTAGGAATATTCGATCGGACGTATCTAGATATTCTTCATGCCTCATGACCGTCGGCTGAAGCGGCAAAATCATTTTTTTCTTATCGATCGATTTAAATTTAAGTCATTATTTATCCTTCCGTCAAAAGTATCGCACGATACCACGTAATTATACATACAATTTATATAATTTTTGAAATGTATTTACACTCGCGATACGACATCGTGCGCTACTTTCGATTGATTTCGCTAAATAAAATTACTATCGTTTGACAATACGTATTTTATTAAATGCACCCCGAGTCGTAAAGCGAGTAAACGACTCGTTTTCTATACAGGGTTCTCACAAAATCGCTTAAGCGTCCGACTGCGCCGCTTCATTGTCGAATTTCATTGACAAAACGCAAACCTCTCTTCTTTTCGTTTCGAAAAAAAGAAAAAGATAAGCTATACCGTATGTAACGTTGCTACTCGCCCGCTCGAAACCTCTATCCGACTAACGATTAACACTGTCCTCGCTCGAGATCAGGATTCCCGAGAACCCCTATCTACCGCGCCTAAAACGCATTAACTCTGAGAAAAAAAAATAAGAAATAGAAAAAGACTGATATGACGTTCAGACGCTCGTCAGGAGGCAGTAATCTTCGCGAAAAACTCGCGCCTGGAGCACATCGTCGGATGTATTGCAATTTTTATCTCTAATGTAAACAAGTTTTTATTAACTCAGTAGTTCCTATGATATCCCGTTGTACTCCAGTCGAGTGGTCATCTAATTTAACGCATTTTACGCTAATCCTTCCCTTACGTCCCTCAGAAAATGAACATCTTGTATGATGTACGACTCGCGAACGTGTGTCGGATGAATGTCTCGATTTTCGTGAACACGCCGGAATGAATCGCTGCGAGTGAATCACGTAACGCTATCCTGATCGAGCTCCTGCATGTTCGTTCAGAAACGTATTCGTCGACTCGATTCTTCTCACGGCTGCTCGCTGTTGACTAATTGTTTCCGTGAGTTCCAAATCTCGTTTCACCAAACAGCCGCTCGTGTCGGAAACAGGCAGGATCTAGCGATACTTTCCCCTTGGGAGTTGATACAAAATCGCTGAACAGATTGCGAGACCTTAAAAAAAATGTAACTCGCTGAGAATACAATCGTGCTTGAACATGTAAACGCATTTGGTGACTTGAATCTTGGCAATGCCAGTAATCACTCTCGTTACAACACGCATAACAGTCGTATCTGTTATCTTCTTCCCGGGATTGTCCTTCCAACAGTCGCAAATCGATACGAACTTGCGCCACGCTCGATGACGCCGTTACCTCCGTTGTTTCTCGATAACAATTTAATATGACCGTTATAATAGACGATAATTATCATAATAATGCTGAATGATGCTAACGATCATGACGCAGTGACGATCGTTTCGTTAGTCGGTTCCACGTTTGTACTGGAATTCGTGAAACCGTCTCTGATATAACGAGGGATCGAATAGTTCGAACGCGGTCAACCCGCGGGAATGTTTAACGTCTCGCGTCGTTCGTTAGCAAGGCATTTATTTCACGATAATCGGCCTACTGGCCGACCGTGATTGGTTGTCAATGCGACCTGCCGATCGCCGATAGCTTTCGCGCTCGCGCCCGGGCCTCCGTACGAATATTCGTGTACTCGAACCATAGAACGTTGGGGATCAGCGTCGTGTCGCGTAGCAACAAGAATTCCGATATTCGCCTGGGGGAACAGCAGAAATTAGAATAGAACGAAGGAATATTGTCGACATTACTTTCCAATTACTCACCACGAGACTACTATGGGAAAGAGCGGCGTCAGGACCGTGTGCATTATTACGAACCACGCTGTTCCCAGCGCAATCCCAATTAACGCACCGCAGAATACTTGAGTATTGGAGTGGTACAGCAGATACACTCTGCTGTAAGTCACCAACATGGCTGTGACGATGCATCCTATCGCTACTATTGTCCGCCAAAATCTCTCAGCTATCGTACAATTGTAATTTAATCTGAGAGGGAAAAAAAAACATAAAGTGAACGAGCTGACAAGAGCGAGTAATATGATGGGTAATTTATGATGCTTGATTACCTAAAATATATAAAAAGTGTTGCGTATGCAGCGAAGAACCACATAAATTGTGCATGTGTAGACGGCATGCCATACTCGGCGTACAGGCCATCTCTCTTTATCGGCCTCGCCTGGCGAATCGTGTGTTTCAATATATAATTTATACACTCATTGACAGCGACTCCGATAAAAAATACGATCTGCAATCAAAGGATGAGTCACACTTGCGAGTCATAAATCGGCACTACATGTGTCATAACAATGACTTACAGTATGTAAATCTCTCCTAAAAAGTATTAATGTGATAAGACCCGCTACGATGGCAAAGGGTATTAGACTTATTACAGCCAAAAGCTGCCCGAAGACATCTCCTGAAAATTTTAAAACGTAGATGATCAGTAACAGACACTCTTTTCATATCCTTTACAATTTCAAGTACAAGTCTTAGGGCTGTGGCGCACAAAAAAAACTTAAGAAGTAAAACTTAAACAAATCAGTCAATCACGGTCAAGAACTGGAGGCATAACGTAAGCAGTAGCAAATCCAATTTGTTGATTTTTTTACTGCTCAAGTTTTTTGTGTGTTATGGCCCTTAAATGTCATCAAAGGAAAGACCAAGTATCTGCACAGCCCAGCGTAGCTCGGCAAGCATATGTTGACACAGAACTTTCTATCCAAAATTCAGAGGTTCCTCGTTGCACCAACATCGCTTTCCGCACAAATCTGAATACAATTAAGCGTCACGATGTCAACAAATGCCCGGCTACAGCTGTGTTCCGTCCATGTGGCCGACGCGCGCGAAACAATCGACGACCCGTCTTCTTGCCTCGGCGAGGCGAGGTGAAACAAGGTGAAAGCTCGGCCATGAAACTCGTACCTTGCGGATACTCCACCAGTGTCAGAGACAACGGGATCCACTCGGTCTCGTCAGCGGCGCGTACGAAACGCGACGCGATCCCGTCCAACGGCTCGTCGGGCGATGCCATCGTTATCGCGGTCCTCGAGGATGTGGCATGTCTCGCGCGGACAGACTCACGGACGCGCACCGGCTGGTGAGGCTGGTCGCTGGTCGGCGGGAGGGGAGTGGACGAGCTGGAGGGGAGGAGGGGAAAGGGATCTCGTATTTACACCCGCAACCTACGAGATCGCGGTCGCCGCGTCGCTGTCCATGTCCGCCTGTCCCGTCGCTGGCATTGACCCTCGCTGTAGATGCAGCATGCAGCACGATGTCGACGAGAGGTGCCAAACGAAACGCCGTCCGTGGAAGTCGGCGAAAGCCGGAAGAAGCCTGGACGTCTCCTCCCCCTCTCTGAGCTCGATCGGTTAGCGATATGCCACCGCGAATTTCTGGTGCTCGCGTATCGAGATCAGAGAACGTAGAATTTCGATCGCTCGCGAAGATAAATTGAAGAAAAATTCAGGAACCAAGAAATGAATATGTTGTCTAAGGAAACAGACTTTGCCAGGTAATGGGAAAAAAACATTAAATAAAGTATAAAAGTAATTTGGAATATAAAATCTATGTGTAAAAATAGAATGTCATAATAAATAAAACTAGTATATTATAATAAGTGGTAATCACGAATAGAAGACTAGTAAAGTAAATTAAGATAATTATTTTGCAGAATTGGAACTGGATCTTGTTGTAAATGCTGGCCGAAAACAATGTTGCAACCATTATTTGCATAGTTTGAAACAATTAACACTTGAGTGAGATTTTAGGCATTATGCCCACTATAGAAAAAGTTAAAGGAGTCCTACAAGATTTATCGGTTGAACGGTTGCAGCAAAGTTCGGCAAGTTTCTACTGGCATTTTCTATCTGCGTCCTCAAGAACTCCACTGCGTTCCTCTCTGATAACTTAACCACCTTCTTCGTCTCCTCTGTCAAATCCGCTTTCAGTTGTCTCATTATATCTCGTTTGATCTCTATATCATCCTTTAAACTGTTTAGTATATGTACAGAGAGATGCAGTCCTTGCTGGATCATGATAATTTTGTCCTCCTTTAGGAACTCCTGCGGGTGATGGATCTCTTGATCCTTGTTGCTAGAGGACGACGGCGAGGACGTGCCCGACTGTACGTCATCCATCTCCAATTTACGAATATAATCTGATCCCAATTGTTCAAACCACTTGCACGCAGCTGAAGATTCAGTTAAAAATGTGGAAAACATACTTGCCATAAAAAATACCCGACGTTGAAGATAAAAGAATTTTCATATTATTTAAAATTCAAGCGACGAATGAAACATGAGTTTGCATTAATTTCTTTCAATCCGTTATTTTTATGTAATAAGTACAGATTAAATATATAAACAATAATCGTTTCTAATAAAACAAAACTTGTCGAAATATTGGTTCTAAAATTTTTCGTGGACGATGATGCTTTTCGATTTTCACGAGTACGTGCGGACTGTCGGATCTTATTTATTAACTTGCTTTGCGAATTATATTACCGATGGACTTGAAGTCTTCTCTGGATACAATTAAATAAATCACCGCACAGCCGGCAACGTAACGGCAAATGCTTGTCTATTATGTGGCTCAACAATTTTTTATCCTCCAAGTTCAGTTTTTGCTGCTTGCTGTCCGAAGTGAAAAATCTTCGAAAACGGATATACGGACGTGATTGCCGAAACGATCGGGTGTTTACTGATCGAACTGTTCAACGACAAACCAGTTTGGCCGTGGGGGAATAACAATATAAACAGACAAGTACGTACAAAGTAGAAATATACGAAAGTCAGAGATTACACGTTATGAACGTCCGCATCATTAGATTACATTTTCTACGTTGTATTTATAATTTGACAAATAAAAAAAGAACTTTGGATGGAGCAAACCTCATTTACAGCTAAATAAAAATTAAAAAATCTCCATCTCGTTTTTTTATTTAAACTTAGGGAAAGAGTTACATATTTTATATTGTTTTTAAAACAAATTAGAAATGAAGAAGCTTTATTTAATAGAGGAGTTTACGTTTTCAATAGATGATTCGATTTCTGGAAATTATAAATCAGTGGATCAGGGCTAAATGTAGGACGAGGACAGCCACATAATGTTCTCTCTCTCTCTCTCTCTCTTTCTTTCTTGCGTTATAATGCGGAAGGTATTGTTTATTGTATAGTCTATAAGCTCCATATGTAAATTAGAATACGATTATTTATGTATTTTTTAATTAAATATACTTATGGCTAGACGCAATATTTGATTTTTTAATTAAAAAATACATAAATCGTATTCTAATTTACATATGGAGCTTATAGACTATACAATAAACAATACTTTCCGCATTATAACACAAGAAAAAGAGAGAGAACATTACGTGGTTGTCCTCGTCCTACAGTATGCATGCACAGTTTGGTTCAGTCGGGAGGACGTAAAAATGGGCGGACAAATGAAGGACGTACGCATAACTAAGGAACAATAAGCTTTTATTTTTAAACAGAAAATCATCCGTTACCTCATTGTGATTCATTATAAATATTAGCATGTACAAAAGATGACGAGAGACAAGGCTGCGAAGGCGCGAACACTGCGCTTGCGTTTATAAGCTAATGCTTTTGTTTCGTGTTACGTTTACATAATTCTCTTATACGTTAGTCCTGATGAAATTAATTAAGCGCGACAGGGATAGACGGATTACATCGGTCTGCCCATGCCACGTCCCATCGGCTGCTGCGGGCCGTCCTGACTGCTCTTGGGATTCCTGATAGTCTCGTCGACGGAAAGAATGAGGCAGGCGGCCTCCGTGGCGGCGGTCAACGCGTTGATCTTCACTATCGCCGGCTCCCAGACGCAGCACTGCATGTTGTCCGCGATATCCTCTGAATTTATATCGACGCCGTACCACTGCATGCCTTTGTGATGCTTCTGGCGCAATTTATTCAAGATATTCGTCGCGTCGAAGCCGGCGTTATCGCACAGTTGCCTGTAACCGTGATATTTATCGTTAATTACATCTCGTTAATGTTTAAGTAAAAATAATGTAGCAGCCTATCAAGCGAGAGACCCAGATTTGATCCCCGCCGCTCGGCATGTCAAAATACAAAAAGATTCATGTAGAAAAATATTTTTTCACCTTGATAAAAATAATTGAAAATGCGAATTGAACAAATAAATTGTGCGTTCCTTTGAAAATCCAAAGAATACGAATATTGTACACGCGAATATACCTCGGAATAACTTCGAGAGCTCTCGCTATCGCTCCTATCAAAAGCTGCTCCTTTCCAGCGATAGTGCGTGAGTGATCGCGCAAAGTCTTGGAGATCTCCATCTCGATGGCACCCCCGCCGGCGACCACCGCGTCGTTCTTCACCATGCGTCTGACAACCATGATTGCGTCGTGAAGGGACCTCTCCGTCTCTTCTAGAAACTGTTCCGCGCCTCCGCGCAGAATAAACGTGCACGTCTTCGCTCGCGAACACTCGTAGAAGATGTTGAACCTGAAGACACATATACAATTAGAAATCGTTACGCCTGATCGTTTTATAATAATAGAGTTAAACAATATGAGTGCTCAATCGTCATTTAATCACCTCTCGCCACCAATCTGCTTCTCCTCGAAAATCTGGCACCTTCCGAGATCGGAGTCCTTGATGCCGTGCACCGTCGTTAAAATTCCACCGCCGCACGCCTTCATCGTTCTCTTGAGATCCTCGTCGGGCACCCTACCCGCGCAGAACATGTCCCTGTCCGCGAAATACTGCGTTGCGACGTCGCCGATCGGCAACGTGGACAGCACCACTTTCGCGCCGCTCTTGTGAATCTGATCGAGCTTATCGTAGAGAATCTGCCATTCCGCGTCGACGATCTTCTGATACTCCGCTACATTGTCCACGCGCACTTCCGCGTTGTCCCGTTCCGCCTTCAATTCCAGTTCGATATTCAGCAACGCGATCTTGCACTGCTCGTATTTTTTCGGTTGCATTTCGAATCCGGCGTACGAGAAGGTCTTTTTAAAGGCGACTCCTTGGATCAGCTCCGACTCTTCCAGCGCGCCTCCAGAAATCTAAATACCATTCAAATATTAATTATTATTCTAGCGCACTGAAACCTTTCGTAAAATAAAAAATAGCGTAATCGCACACCTTTTTAATACCGATCATGTTAAGAGGAAGTAAGTCGTCTAGCATCATAACAGCCTTGACGACCAATTGGCTGAAATGTTTCTTCTGTTGATGTATCAACTTGGAGCTCATAGATGTGGCCGCGCATTTCTCCAGGAGCTCAATCTGTTTGGTCAAGTCGCTCTTGTCTAGCTTGACGCTTAGCTCGTTAATTTTATCTACGGCTATCTGAAGCGCGCGACGGAGGGCCTTGATGATTATGCGCGGGTGTACGCCCTCCTCTATAAACGATTTCATCTGTTTCAAGAACTCCCCCGCTAGCATAACCACGCTGGTCGTGCCATCTCCAACCTGTTGAACAATGACATATTCAATTAATCGTTCCTCGTCTCTTTACTCGCTATTTTATTTTAATATACAATTGTAAGGAAAATGTTCGAACGCTTATGAGACAATCGCATATCTTCAGGATATTGCCAGTCTACGCATTCCATATTTAATATCCTCTGAATATCCACTAGCATAACGTTATCCTCGTTACGTTATTGCCGAGCTTAAACTCGTTTTCAGAGAATGTGGACAAGCGCAGTAACATAGTTCTCACCTCTGCGTCCTGCGACTTTGCAATATCCACCAGAGTCTTTGCGGCGGGATGAACGATATCCAACAGATTCAGGATGGTAGCGCCATCGTTGGAGATGGTGCTCTTCCCATTTTGATCAACTATGAGCTTGTCCATGCCGCGAGGGCCCAGGGTGGTCCTGACGGCGTCCACGACAATCTGGCATGCATTTATATTGGATATCACTTGTTGCTTTCCCTGGGACGCGTCCGTGCCCTCTTTCAGCAAGATTATTTGAGGTTGCTGCAATCAAGGAGAAATATTGGAACGACAGACATATTCAGAGACATTTAACCCTAATTAAATGCAGGAAAGGTACCGTCGCATATTTCCCCATTCCGACACCGACAATACTTCTTTCTTTTAGGTAAATCGCGGAGCACAATAGCGCGATTGAAGCGAGGTCGTTGAAGATGAGAAAAACGAAGATCGGGATCCGCGATTCATTTGAAGATCCACATCGCCGGAGTCGATAAACAAGAACGGAGGGTGCGGCGTGAAATGGGTTTCCTTATAAGGTTATAAAAATCGGACCGGAGAGCCGACGAGGAACCGACGGGTTGCGAAAGCTGCGAAGCCGACTCGTCTGTCACGAGGTACTTCTCTTCGAGGGGACGCGAGGTTAAATAAGAGTAATAAGGGTGATAATAAGGGCGAGGCGCGAGTCGAGGGTGAAAATGAGGCACGAGGTACTGCACGAGTGCGTCATTTTGAGAACCGGCTCTGAGGCGAGAACGACGTGGGATATATCGTTGAAGGTGTGATTAGGGACGTTTTCTCGTCCTCTCTATTGAAGCTTACCATCTTGGAGTCTCTCTTCTTTCACGAGGTGGTTTCTATCACGCGCGCGATTTCGCGAATTTAATTTTCTTCGCGATCACCCCGATAGATCAACGCGAGCGGTGACGACTGTGACGAGTGACGAGCAGAGAGCACGCGTTCTCGAGAAGTATTGTGTAAAATGCCAAATGCCTCCTCGCTGGTCCGACTGCTGCATTTGTCCGATTTTCATCTCGGCTGACCTATCAGATCGCGAGACGCACCCACGGTCGTGAATACAGCCCTGCGTTCCGTAACGCGCATATGCGCGCATTTATCTATAGTTCAAAGATATAAAAAGGTAATATACGTTTAATAAGGTAATATACGGTAATAAGGTAATATACGTTTCCTAGTAGAATTTTCTTGCAAAAGAACCTACTTCTTAAATTATATATATTATTTACTAAACTATTATTTACTGTTCTGCAGTTATTATTACTTACCCTAGTAGCACATGATGGAGTATATAAAACGTATAATACTTATTCTTTAATATTCGTCGCGTGATGCGACGCGATGGATATGACATACGCTAATGTAAAGAGGAGAAGAAGACAATTCAAACTACACCGGCTTGACCGCGGCTTCCTGTCACGTGCGCTTTTGTTACTGTCGAACTCTCATTGGCTCCGTTCAGCAGACACAACTGTTGAGTTCGTCTTATCAACAATCTCCGTTGATTGGTTGGTTCTAAAAGTAAAAGCCAATCATGTTCGACTGCTACTGAGCGGCTTGGTCTGCTGAACGCGCCCATGTGGCTTGAGAGTATTGCGCTGCGCGGCACGTGACGCGTGATTGCGCCGATTGCGGGTCTAAAGGGCGCGTCATTCACACCGTCGCGATATGCGACAACGAGGACGACCCGTGCCCGAAAAGTGAGGTATATTTAAACGAACGATTTTCTTCGTAAAACTCATAATTTTACGATCTCTCGTACGAGCAAGCGAGTTAATTAACTCCTTTGACGCTTATCGTTAATTAACGCCGATTAACCAATTTTTGTTTGCACAATTTTAAGAATCCGCGTGCGGAATCCGAGGGCTCGCGCTCTCACGTTTCGATTACGTAAAACGTGCGGATCCGGAGCGTGTTATATATATTACGTGTATGAATTATCGTATATCTCCGCGACGCGGGACAGGAGACCCCCATGCGCTCGCCACGGGTTTATTTTTAAACGTCGCTATATTTGTATAGATCTGTCTCTTATGATATTGTTGTGTAATACGCCGCTCTGTCATCACCTGATCCCGGGGAAACGACTTGATCGGGGATCCGGGCGTTCCTCAGTCGTTCCCGCGCTTCCGCATCGCACCCTACATCTCCGACGATCGATACGCGGACGGGTTAACGGGTTTACCGAGGCTCGAGGACTCTCGTCGCCAGTTAACTTTCCTCTCCCCCCGCCAGAGTCAAACGGTGACGAGGAAATCGCACTCGAGATCAGCTGATTCTTGGTAAAGTTATTGTCACTCATATCAGGACATTTTCCCTAAGTGTCACTTATCAGCGCTTTTGTAA